>NC_056705.1:7856431-7881431 GCF_018831695.1 Puntigrus tetrazona | reverse complement strand
GCAGAATATTGGATTGTGCATGTTTATGAAGGTCGTTGTCCTTTGGAGCCACTGAGCTGGTTACTGCCGGCGCGTCTGAGAGCAGTAATGAGTGTGATTTCCGACTAGAAGTATTTCAAAGCAGCTTCCATTCGGCTCGTTCAGATGACACTTTCGGTCCTTCCGTGTTATCAACCTTACGGAGGCGCCAATCCCTGAACCGCTGGCCTCTGTCCGTATAATGCTTTGAGAGGAGACTTTGACTAATGCGAGCAATACCGTTTCTGTAAGCGTTCATCACACCTATCAGTAATGAAATTGCCTTAATCGATCTGAAACTTGAAACAGTTGCTGTCACCAGCAAGTCCATGTGGTGGACCATTGTCTGAGAATCAGTGCATATGGGTGTTTGGCTGCTGTTGTTGCGAGTGCTGAAATTAAACTGTGTATAGTAGGAGTATTCTGATCGTAAAGCACATGCATGCACCAGCGCGACCAAAGTTTAAATCATGTGGTTTGGATGCTGATGGACATTGATTATAATATTTTGAGTCCAAAGTCTGGCTCTCAATAGTGACCGCTCTCATTATTGGCTCAATCTGCATGACAAATACTTCTATACCACGAAAATATTTGCGCTTTCTAAGCGGTTCAGGAACCTTCTTTTGTTTTAAAGACTTGTTGTTCCTTCTGGCTCTGTTTTTTCCTGGTTGCATTCACCGCGCTTAGGAACTCATGACGGCGATGTCTTTCTTTACAACATTACAAGCATTGTACTTGACTGGGTGTGTGCAGCAACAATGGCCAACGCTGTGTTGTAGGACTAATTTAGCACGACAAATCTATCACATCTCCATGACAATTTATCAATTTATGCAATTATCACTGTTTTCAATGTTTGTTAGGTAAATATTTTCCATACTGTTTTAAAAATACTGGGTAGATAATATTTTTGTATGTGTTTTAGCCACTAGACATACACTGGAACACACCTGTTTCTAGAACTCTGATATGTTCTAGTTCTTGTGGTGCTTCTTTTACTTAAAAATTTTGCCTTTTGTAGGTAAATGTTGCCTCTTTTACCTCAAATTCGATTCCTATACTGAAATACCTGTGCTCAGCTCACAGCAATTAACAGAACAATGAGGTAGGCATGATCTTGCTCAAGTCATTTTGTTCATATCATTACTAATAATTTTGAAGACACCAGTTTTCAAGCTGTCACCTGGAGAAGTTTATTCTGTTTGGCGCGAGAACCCGTTTGTTTCCCTCAACCAAAGAAGACAATCTGAAACCAATTGTAGAAACATTTGCCTTAACGGAACTTGCATCTCTTATCATCATTAAAAATGGAGAACAGAATAAATCGGTTCCTTCGAGCCATATCTAATCATATCTAGTTCTGATGCGTTCCTGTTTAGCGTTCAGCTATCCTGCCGCTATTAACCCGTTTTCTTCACAATAGAACTGGAGCGTACCTCATCTGTCTGGACGAGGTTATAGTAAGTTTCATTACTGAAGATCAGAGAACCAGGATAACACTCTCATGTATACTGTACCTAGCCAGACTTCAGATCTCTCTTATCTATGCAGATCAACGCTATATAAGCAAAGAAGAAAAAAACGGTTCCACTTTGTTCATTTAAATGGCATGGCAATCGTCTTGTGGGACAGTAGCTTTGTGACCATCCTCGTGCCCATTTGTGTGCATGTCTTCCATGCTGGGAGGGATTAGAAATGATCCAGGGATGGTGACAAGTGAGTTCATTTAAACATACCTTGCAGGACCGTGTTTCCCAAACATCAAACACACTAAATATAAGCAAACTAAACTTAAATCTTTCCTAAACAATTGAGGATGTTTCTCAAAAGAATCTTTGGAACTAATTAGCAGAAACTTTGTGCCAGTTTGATCTACTGTACAAGCGCTGAGAGTGCATTTAGTAGAAATTAAATTCAGAGCAGATTCTCTCCATAGTGGAAGTGATTTGTTCTATTCAGTATCTTCTGGGTGGCATGAGCCATGAACAGAAATAAATCTGGTAGAATCCACACAGCAGAGTTTGTATTTAATGACATTATTTCTGTCTAGATCAGAGGCGATTAAGCCATAAAGCCTTATTTTAGACTGGAACTGAACACAGATTTATGAGCTCCATTCCACATAGTCCAGGCACAGTGTTGGCAGTGTAGGACAGGAAAAAATAAAAATAGCTTTCAGCTGGTATAGAAAAAGCATTACTTTGCATGAATGTTCCAGCGCTCTGTAACGCTCATGAATAAAACACCAGAGTCATTCTTTTGATCTTTAATCATTTATCGTTATTCATACGGCCTTAGAAAACCTGTACGAACATATTTATCTGAAAAGAAGTGTAGGAAGCAAACTAACATAATATTAAAGTGTAGGACAGCCTGAGCAGCTCGGCCAGCCTGATAAGATTTAGAATGGCTTATATTGATGTAACAACATGTTAATTTAATAAACCCTTATGTGTGTTGAAAATTCTAGACCAAGAATCTAAATGCAGATTTTGGTGACTATCTTATCCACTGAAAATACAAAGTATGTCTGGACATCAGTAAGTCTTTACTAAAACAATCCATTTTGCCATTGTTTGAGTACAATGCTTATTGTATTATATCAGGTTTTTGTAACATTATTCTGTTACTTTAACTGTATATGTAAAAAAGGCAGCATGGATTTTCTCAGCATCTTCTGATGTGCTCAGTAAACAAAAGGAGTTTGGTAAATGATAGCTTCATGCTGGTCCACGGAAGAACTATAACCCAGCTAAGTCTCCAGAATATAAAGTACAGCCCCTGGAGCGCTGGAAATATCTTTACAGGGTAAAGGAAATAAATATAAAAGAAAGTGCCTCTCGTGTTTGTCTTTCTTAGACCTCGATCTTAATCTTCTCACAGAGCAGGTCCAAGGCAAAGCGCCACGCTGAGAGAACCTGTGCTAAACAAATGGGCTCCGGCGTGACCAGGCCTCCGGTGTCCCAGGCATGGCCCTTTGACTAATGCCAGCCATGCCCTTTTATCTGCTTGAACCGGACCAGCGCAGGGCAGACCGGTGTGAGCCAGAGTCTGTATCCTTGTCCCGGGCCTATAATGTCAAGCTGGCAATCATTTCAGACAAATTGCTGAAGATAAAAAGAAAGCTAATTTATTTTGTGGGTTGAGACAATGGAAGAAAAAAGAGGAAACGATAAAAAGCAAAAAAACAAACCTTGGATCATCAATGTCTGTAAACTTGACTTTCATGTTCTAAAATAAGACAAGTAGTTTCTCTGCACCAAGTGTTTGTGCTCTCCTCCTCACTCAACACATTCATTGTATTTGGGTCATACTCTGCTCGTGGGTTACTTGCTTACCTGTATGCTGACCTGACTTTGCTCACCAGAAGAAAAAGCATACCGTGGTAAACAAATAAATAATCCTTATAAACTATTATTGTGTGTTATGTTTTAAATAGAAGCTCAGACAGTTCTTGACTCTCTTTACAGGAGTCTCTGTTGCAGTCAGCATAGATTCAGGTCTCGTCTGTAAATGTGCTGAACACACTCATATCTGTTGGCTATTTCTGAACAGTGTGTCCTTTAACCTAACACTGATTTCTACTTGTCTTCTTTTGGAAGCACAAGCAGTAGTGACTTTCTGAGGCAGCGTCTCCACGATATAAACACCAGCAGCACACACAGAAGAATAGCTCAACCTTCTAACTGTTTTTGAGTAAACATTTGAAATGATTATAAAGAATATCTTTTTGGTTTTTGCAAGTTTATGAATCATCTATGCACTAGCTTGCCTCAGGAACCAAATCACATCTGCGGCCCTTTTAAAGCCTCCAGAACAGGTCGCCGTCAAATCTCTGGACTTCTGTTACTGTTTCTTATTGTACCATGTGTTCTATAACGACCCTACTTTAGTTAATTGTCTTCAGCTGTTGTAGTTAATTTAGTCATTTAGCCAGGTGTCTGTTTCAAGTCCTGTGATTTCAGTTCTGTTTGTCCGATCTCGTCTTTAATAGCGCGTGTGATGTCGTCTTTATCTGCCTGTCTGTCTGTATTTATATTGTTTTATTTATTCTAGTGATTAGCGCCTTGTACCATTGACACTTTCGTTGTATGCTCATCCATAACAGAGCATCATTACTGCTTTCGATGAAAAAAACTAACTAAAAATGATATGGCTGTTTCTGTAGATTTATATTCTAATCCATATATTTAAAGTATAAAGGTTTATTCGATGTTTCTACCATGTAGTTTTGGCTGTATCTTTTACTCTTAACAAAAGATGTCTTTTGTGGAGTTAATTAATTTATTTTTCTCAATGTGTTGTTTATTGGACAACAAACAATGTTTAATTTTTATAATTATTTTTTTAATATAGCGTCATCTAAGTGGTTCTGTGTTGTTTAATCATATCAAAGCATTGATTTCTGTCTTCACCAGTCAAATTAAAAAATCTTTTATCTCAAAAATAAAAAGGCTGAAGTGAACAGGGTGAATACATATATCTTTTAGTGATTTACCAATACGGCCTCTATTCTTCGCCTTCATACACAAGTCAGTCTGAGTTTCCCCTTGTCTTATAACAAGACTAAGCGTTACTATTTTTTACAAGTGAGCATTTGACCTCGTTTGTCAGAGAACTGAAGGACTATTGAGTGATAAATGATGCGCTTTATGGTTGTATCAAATGATCGATTATTTGCGATCATGTTCCCGGAAAATGTTTATATCAGTCAAAGCTACTAAATGTACAGTGATGACAGAACACAGATTCACCTCTGTCTGTGAGCATCCGGACTCGGCTTTCCAACAACGGCATGCACATCCTCATTACTAATGATGATAATTAGGGTTGACAGCAGCGTTGCCTGCAGCCATGTCCAGCGCCATGAGCGGACCTGCTGGGTGCATCTGTTGTACATCTCGCGCCGTTACTGTCTGACCGATCTTGCCGTAATTTGTGTATTACATTCAAGAAAATTACATTAAAAAAGGAACACAAACCATTGACTACATTTTCCTTCATCGTAGACTGGACAGTCAGAAAGAGTGCAGCAAGATCATTAATGATTATTTTGAATAAATGATAAACAAATGATTGTCAGCAGCTTGTATAGATTAAACGCCTTAACATTTCTTTCTTGATTCAGTTGCCAATAAAACCAGCTATCATCTACTCCATACCCAAAACAGTCAAACTGTTTCCATCACTTTAATGTGCATTCTGACTTAGTAAAAGTCCGAAAATCTCTCGATGACTCTAACATTTATGCTGACTTCAGATTATGATTCAAGCATTACATACAGCTTGGGTGAAACCCAGTATTATGCAGACATATTACAAAATATAGGAAGATGAGTTACATATCTGCTGCCATAGTGACTGAAACAAACAAGAAGAAAGAGAAAAGAAAGAACTTGACTATTTAAAATATGCAGCATTATTTGTAATTTTCAATATTTTTCTGCTGTTATCACGACTTATTACCAGAAGCGCCAGCTCAATGCTCGTACAGAAACTGTATAAAACTGGCTGCAATGTTGTTTTCATTGGATGGTTCGACAGATGTGGTTGCGCCTTATTGTGATAATAAGCCTCCATATCTAACACTGGTTTTGGAGAATAATGCTTTACTCAGTGCAAATTCAGACATGCGATCCCAATAATTGACACCAATATACTCACACAGACCCCAATGATATGATTTATTCAAACGTCAATGAGCTTTTTCATTAACAAACAATTTAATTAAATTAATTTACCTTCAAAAATAAGGAGAATATGAACTCGTTTCTGTACCTTAAAGCCTGATCTAATTGGATAAAATAAGCCCTGCACTCATGCGCACTGACTTCTGTCAAACCAAGATGACGACTTTCGATCAGAGACTAGCGTAACAAGATGTGTGTATGTAATGCAACAAGCATTGTCGTGAGTTGTAGTTGCTGATGATTGAACAAGGCTGACTCCATCGACCTGGCGCCGTCCATCACCATCCTCAGCACATCAATCGCACTATCATCAGAAATCCAGTTCATCCAGAAAATTCTATGCTGTTTAAGCTGTATCTGTGTTCCAGGAGCTTATGTAACTAAACAGTACTTTATTCTTTGCCCAAACAAATGTCGGATGCAGTGCAAAAGGCTATTGTTAAATGAATTAATTGTAGCTGCAAAAATGCAGTGAGCAAACATTACCAAATTTAAAAGAAAATAAATATCCAAGGCTTCTATTGTCTCTGAAAATGATGAAGAAAATGACACAAAGCTCCTCTGGCACATGGGGAGAAAAAACAAAAAGAGTATTTCTTAAACCTTTCTGCCTAAAAATAAATCAGTAGATAGCATACCTGAGCCACAGTGAGATAACTCCAGTGAACGAGCGCTGACTGGCGGCCATCAATCAAGGTCACTTGTTGGCGGCTCTGTCCGTGACACCCGAGGCTAAACCTCGGGCTATTGGTCAGATCCACTACGCGGCACAGGCGCTGGCGGTCACATCCATAAACCTCAATGGCCGGTAGATGTCATCGGGGACGTTGATTGAGCCTGCCGTTTTTACCAACCAAATGCGCGTATCGAGCCCGATGGAAGATGAAAACGAGACAGAGAGAGAAGGTGAAGCGCAGAAAACTCCTGCCGATGATCTGATAAAGTGATGGCGGCTCGTTAGATCAATAAGCATCATCAGATTCATAAACAGCTGTTTCTAGAAAATAACATGAAAAAGTGGTTAATTAAGTTAAACAATTAAAAGTGGCCTTCACGTGGAAGGTGTTCGCTCCATGCATAAGAGAGCATTAAATGCTGTATATATAAGCGCTCATATGCCATTTTCTTTTCTTCTGTGTATTAATTCATGAAAAGTCTGACTTCCACTACAATGCAGTTTTTTCTGGATTTGTGGCTTGTTGCTGTTTGTTTTGACTTTGCTTTCCAAACTGCTGTGAAATGATAAGTGATGGATGTGCATAGTTTGGCTGGAGAAGTGTTTACTCTTCACAGTGGAATGTTTCTCGTTAGGCTTTGAGAGAACTTGGACATGTGCCAGTGAATAGCCCTCCTCCTGAGAACTGGGCCTGTGTCCTCAGGCGTCATGGTCATTTCTTCTTTCACGAGTCTAAAGCACATTTTGCTGGTGGTCTGATAAATGTCTTACACCAGAACAAAATATATGAATACATCCTGTCAAATCACCGAACTGTGTCTTCTTTGCTTGGTTTGACTATGATTACATACAAGTTGTCCATACATGTTTATGCTTTTTAAATCCTTCAAAGAAAGGAAGAGGTGCATCTATATATCTCTCATTTAGGTAGGCTAGTAGGATATTCTAAAGCCTGCCAGTGATCAGTTTGATGCTTCAATACTAAATGGTTAAATGCAGTTTGTACACGCTGTGAGCTTCAGTCTGTAAGACATATTGCAGTCTAGACTCCTCTGTTTTACAGACCACTCCAGTTCTGAGCTTTGGATGCCTGTGTGTTTGTGAAGGTATCTGTAGAATGAATGATAGATATAAGCTGATGATGGTTTGATGAATGTCTCTTTGGATAACAGCGTGTAAATGTTCTAAATATATACTTCTTTTTCATCTATTATAGTCTGCAGCCCTAGCCCAGGCATGTTTGAATGTGTTGCTATGATGTGAATAGAGTGCAATGAATTTGGAACTATTCAATTGATTCTGACTTTCTTATCGTCTTCTTTAGACAAGCTTCTAAGTAAATCTTTTCATAGCTCGTCTGTCTTGTTGAAGTTGTAGGACTATATAAAGTGTTCATTTCTTGGGCCAACTACACAAGTAAAGTCATATAAATATAAAACGAGACAGCCTAGTCCGAGTTCGCCCAGCTGGCCTTACGCGTTTCCGGCTCATGGCCTGAAGTAAAAGAACAAACATTTCAGTGTATTAATCATCAAAGAGAGCAAAGCATGAATTCAGCGCCCTATAGCAGAACACACGCAGAATAAAGACTATCAGATCTAATCATTTTACCGATGCTGTTCCAAGGGAAAAACATTGTGAGTCTTTGATTTTTGAAGTGCGGACGCTGATTCATTCTCAGACGCGAGCAATGCCACCCAGATAAAAGCGACGGTTTCCTGAGGAAATAGGTTATGGGCTCTGCTCGGTGCACTCGATTTCCTGCAGTCCTCAGCTCGCTGTCAGCGCGTATCGTGCGAAAAGCCTCAGATTGATAAGCCTGAAGTACAAAATAACCTTGCAGAGCCATCCAAACCGTGGGAAGATGATTACAGTCGCGTTTTAAAACAAACACTCTGTTCCTCTGGTATCTGGGCAGCGCGACATAGCTAGTTATAGATACCAGTTGCAGGAAAAAGAAGTCTTATGTCAGCTTGAAATATGAGTTTAGATGCTGCTGGGGAGCTTTGTTTAGATTTAGTCTCGTAAACAGAAATGCACATGGGCGTGTTTATTAAGCGCCTTATCAGATTAACTAAACCATAAGCGGCTCAGCATGTTTCTTAGTCTTTTAATGGCTGTAGAGTCATTGATAGTCGCTGTAGTGTATATCAGTTTCAGCAAATTTGTTCCATTACTATAATGATAATTTAATGCATCTATAAATATTATTTAATAGAAAGTGGATCTTTATGAGTTCTTTGGTGAAGTAAAATAATGTTGTTGTTTTTTGAAAACCTGCTGCATTGCATCAAATACTGTGTTAACTATGAGATACCTTTTGCTGAGGCCAGGCTTGTTTCAGTGAGTCTGGCTTCAGTTAGTCTAGTTCAAAATAGAGTCATTAGTTTATTTCATTATTATATTGCACAGTGGCGTACCTACACCGTTAGTCAGGTTTTGTTAGATCCATGTCTTTGAGTGGGGTTGCAGTGTCTCCAGCTTCTCTTCAGTGTTTGCACTCGCGTTATCCTCTGCTCTGGTCTTGTTTGCAGGGTCTCTGGTCAGTTCCAGTTAATCCACCTGACAAGCAGAAGCGGTCAGAGTGTCAGATCTGCACAGGTCAGTCTGTCACTCTACATTCCTATAATGTTAGGCTGGAGCTCTTTGTCTGTCCACTTTTTTTGCCTCATGGCTTTCAATTTAACAAAATTCTTAGATCTACTTTGTGTGAAAAAATTGCATAATGCAGTGATTCCAGAGGAGGTGGATGAAGTGTTTGGTAATGTGTGTGTGTGTGTGTGTGTGTGCGGCTCCAGACAGAAATCAAATATGGTCGCTCCTCAGCGCTGATCAGTCGCGTTACTGGCTGGAACGCTGTCTTTACAATCATCATCACAGCAGCTCGAAGTACGCTTCAGACTCCAAAAAGCTGTACAGGTAACCAAGCTTGCAGAGCGCCCGGCTAGTCACGAGCTGCGTCTGCTCCGAGTCATAGCGCCAGACTCACCATACACAGACCTACGAGACGGTCAGGTCAGCATTCCAGAAGAGCTCCGTCAAAGGCGTGTCACAGAGGCGCCTGCAGCGCAGTCTCCAGGCGACGCGGCAATATTTAAATCGTGTCACTGTTGTTGGAGATTGTTAGATGTTAAATACTTTGACCCTTTTTTATTTGTTTTTATTTGTTATTTTGCCGATTCAGGACAAAAAGCAGTACATGTTCAAGCCTGCCCTTTATTTTCCAGGCTTGGATTGCAGCGTTGTAAATGAATAGCCACACTGCATAAAAGCATCTGCATCTTCTCTTTCAATTGTAAGCAGTGCTTTTTGAATATCCCTCAGATCACAGGATAACACACTCAACATTAATCATTAACTACACAATAGTAAAGCAATAAACACGTTCGAGTAACTACTAGTATCTACGGTGTTTCTAGATCCATGTGGTAGTTTTAAACAGTAATAATCACTGCTATATCTTTTACCTCCCTGGGCATGTGAAGTTTATAGTGATGCTGAATATTACTGAATATCTTTGTAGTACTTTGCATTTCTTAAGTTTTTTATTGAGTTGTATTGTGTGCATGTTGCTAGAATATTGATCACTATTGTTATTTATAATTATTTAGTAATAATTCTCAAGTGAGTTATTTGTTAACCATGTATCTTAATGAAATATTAACATGAATTCACACAAAGAATAACTGTTTTGATCGATGTTTTTAAAGAGAAAGGTCATAATGCTCCTTAGTAATTAAAACGTTTCTGGCTGATGATTGGTGTAGCTTTAGTTTGTGTGCAAATCATGATGATGCGAAACGATCTGTTCACTTTGTTAGTGTTACTTTATCTGCGAGCTTGCTTCCGTCTATCTCAAAGCTGGCAGCATCGATCGTGGCAAGGGTGCCAGTTGCTTTTGATTGAGATTGTTTATCTCTCTTGTTTACTCTTCATTATGCATGGCTCTTATATATAAGTGTTTTTGCCGATTAGCTAAATGCCATTATTTCCTCTTTGCTTAGTAATCAAGTTTCTAGTTAGTTAATAATGTAATTGACGGTGTGAATCATATGTTAGCTTCCGCCACTGTGCTGTTGTGAGCCGATCTGTTAGTGTGCTGTGTACTTCTCGTCTTGTGTCCTGTCAGACATGTTGGCGTCAGCCGACCTCTGTCCAGGGAAACTATGGGCGTGACCCTCTCTTCGGTGCATGTGTTTACTGGCATGATCTGACACATCCTGCTGAAATCACTCTTTGGAGTCTGGCGCTGGTTAGGATGAACAGCTCTATGTAGTTGTTAGTATATCTGTTGGTACTATGTTATTCGTTTCCTGATCGAAAATAAATTTGAAGCTTGTCGACAACTCATTCTGACCGTGAACATGAAAGATCTCTCGTCAGCATTAAGATGCCACGATGATTTTCAGAAATCTCTGCTTGGTTTTCAGTCTTAATAATTCAATTCTTTAATGGTTATTATCTCAACAGGCGCTGTTAGAGCAGACTATTAGGATGACTAAGAAATCAAATCACACTGATTCAAACGTGTATATGCGTGCGCTCCATCAATGCATTCGCGTTTTATTTATAGACTTCCTCATTCCTGAACGTGCCAGTCCGATGTTCTGATCATCGCTGCGGTCGTTGAGCGTGTGAGAAGTTATAATTGTTTCGTGATGAAGTCTCCATTGTAAATTACCTTTGTTGGCGTACATGTGACATTGGATTAACTCAAATCCGAAGCAATATTCATACTGCGTTTTGAAAATTAACCCCACAACTGGCATCAAACTATGCCACAAGAGAGTTCTGGGAAGTCTGATCATACAGCGTCGTAACTGTTTTGTAGTCAGAGATAGTTCAAATAAAGCAAACAGTTTACAGAAACCAGAAGTTGTAGAAAGCAGCAACCCTTGTGCAATACATGCTGCTGTATCTCTGGGCAGTAATATTTGAATGGTAGGTGCTGTCTATGGAGTCTAAGAGACTCATTTTAACCTTATGGCTATTTTGGAACTGTAATTATAAATGGTTTAGTTTCTGAGATTTCTGTATGATTTTCTGCATTAAAATCATGAAACCTTTGTTCAAAGTATGAAATATTGTGTAAATGTCTAGACACCTTTCTGACATAACACCTTATTTAATGTGTAAACCATTTAAATTTTGTAAAATTTTTTGATACAGCAACAAACCAAAAAAAGAATAAAACAAGCATTATAATAAATATTTCTTTGAAACTTTTATAGAAAATCATTTTTTGATAAAATCTCTTTACGTATATCCAACCATAGTCAGTGTAGTTTTGTGTTTCACTTCTCTCCCCTCAACAGCTTTTACACATTTTTTTTTTTTTTTGTGGATTGATTACAAAAATGTTAGGATAGTTACGAAACCAGTCCCCAGAAAACAAGCATTTGTGGTGACTCCAGACCCTATAGTTAAGATATATTGTAGCCCGAGTGACAACTATCCCTGGCATTTCTTACACTACTATGTACCACATGACCAAACCCTGAAGTGAGACACAAAAAGTGTTTCTGACGTTATACAAGACCATGGACCTTTGGAATGAGCCATAGTTCTCTACTATTGCTCCAAATTTCCTATTTGTCAGCATTTCCAAACAAGGCCACCTGTAGAGAGCAGAGCAGACAGAGAGACTCTCTCCTGGGCGACGCTGAGTCCCTGTATATTATGTTTTGTGCATGCTTCAGATTTTTCATGGCAACCCGAGTTACTCTAAACAGCTCTGCGCAGCCCCAGCCCCACTGATACCAGTCGCCACCAAACACTCACGGTCACCATGGCAACGGCTCGATCCTGTCTCACTTCGGCCTGTTGGGTGAATGATTGGATGAGGTCAAAGCAAAATGCCTAAAACTGTCTATGACAAGTTGCACGCTACGCAATTTCTCTGAAAACTCTTTTTTTATTTTTACTATCGCTTAGCATTGTTATTTCATCGCCATTGAGTCCCCGCCTCCTCTTTATCCCCGCTCTTTTAACCCCACTTGTATTTGTGGTGTTCTGGATTATAAATGAGCCTGACAAGTCTCTCAAGCTTACGTTACAATGTGCAGCACTGTAAAGCTTTGGAATGAGCAAAGTACACAGACAGTGAGCAGCAATTGATTTTCCTATAAATTGTGAGCGGGAGCTATTGCTCAGACGAGGAGGCTCTCGGTAAGACACCAAGGCCTTGCCAGGAATGAGAACGATGCTCCTGTCTCTGTCTATTCCTCCGTCTCATTCTGCACACAGAGAAAGTAAAATAGAGAGAAAAGAAAGGCGTGCCTCCCCTGTTATGTGCTGTGAAAACTGCTTACCTGATTTCCAGCATCACGAAAACCAGATGGTAAGTATTTAATAACGTTTTGACATTACTAATCACAAAAGACAACTTTTTGTTCTTCATTTTGATTTTATTTCCTTTAATTTAAGAGAAAACTAAATTTCCCACATTGCCTTTAATAGCGTCATAAACACGCATTACTAATTACTAATATATATATATTGATAGAGAGAGTATAATTACAGTATATCATGGTAAATTTGCACACACACACACACATTGTAGTATAACAGTAAAAACACCCAAAACAAAAAAACGATTTTACAAAGACTCCACCTTTTACATTTACAATACTTATACCTTAAAGCAGTGGTTCCCAACCTTTTTCTTGTTTGAGGCACCCTTGGAAAGCCTTTCAAAAGTTCCCGGCACCCTTATAAGGAAATAGATATTTAAAATCTCTGTAGCTTTTATTATTATTTATTTATTTGTTTCATTTCGAGAGTTTGCATGCAACAACACCTTATACCTAGTCCTAGATGATATGAGAATACTGTTTACACTGATTCTGCCTTAATAAAAAAAATTTTGTTGAAATTTTGGCGCACCCTCAAAAGATCTCACGCACTTCTTAGTGCCACGGCACACCGGTTGGGGAACCACTGCCTTAAAGTGTAACCCAATTTTGATAATTTATCCAGTGTTGCTCTATTGAGATATTCTTCGACTAATTTTGAAAAAATGTAATTCGCCACATCATTATGCTGTCAAATGTTTGAACAGTGAAAACATGTTACATTCTTTTAAAGTCCAGTGTGATTTTACATAAGCAAATAGAAATCATCGTATAGTTAAAATAGTTATACAGCCACAATTCCAGCTGGCATTCATCTCCATTTTCATAATCTCTCCGACTCCAGAACTGCAAAGTAACACCCTGAGGAAAGAATCGTGAGATACATTATGAATCACATAGCGCATCATTAGGTTAATTACCCCACAAAGCCGCGACAGCGGCTGGGCATGTTCACTTCAGAACAGCGACTGCGAGACGTGATGACACAGGCTGTCTTTGAGAGCGTCCTCATAATTGCTCCATCTCTGACATGCATCTGTCAATGACACACTGCTCACGTTAATGCCCTTCTGTCCACAAAAACCCAGGGGGAAAGGGGGGTTGGTACTTCGGGCTGGACAGGTTGCCCCTCGGAGACCGTGGGAGGCCCGAACTGGAGCCATTGGTTTAGATTGGTATCGTGTTAATGGTTCCCCAGACTCCTAGACCCATACTGGAAAACCGTAAGAGGCCGAAGAATGCAGATCTCCCCGAATCAATGTCACAATTAGAGACAATTGCACGTACAGATTTGAGTCAGGCATCCAGACGCAATATGCCTGTTGGAACGTGGCCTTTCTCATACTTTTTAGTCATCGACAGCGTTTCATATACGCTGTTGAACAACTCCATTTCGGCCACAGTATAAACTGTGAGAGACAATCCACTTAAATAACATGCAGTGGAACGGTCAGGCTATAACTTTCCACAGACCTCCAGTGTCCAGGAGCAGCCGTCAGTCATGCTCTCTCTGCTCAGCGCCACTGTGCTGGGCCGTTATGAGAAACATGTCAAGCATCTGTGATGAGGAGACAGGGATAGAACTAATAGCACTAATCAGACTAAATCTGCCCTATTATCTCAGCTCTGAGTGATAAGACAAGTGGAGGGCTGCGGTTCCCAACGACAGACTGATGGGAAAATGCAATGCTGAACTTGCCTGGATGATGGAGTAAACAAATTTCTGCTCAAAAATGTTCACATTGTCGAACATAAGACCTGCACTTCAGTGACTCACGAAGGTAAAATGAGGTTGGTTAGCTGTGATTGTTAACTTACCCAAAATGAAAATTAGCCTATGATTTACTCCTTGGTGTGTACGATGTCAGATTAATCCAAACGGAGTTATATTAAAAATGTTCTGGCTCTTAAAAGCTTTATAATGGTAGCGGGCGGGTGTTTTCGTTCAACAGTTCAAAAGTGCATCCATCCATAATAAACAGTGCCTCTGTCACACACACGTGGACTCCTTTGTTGTTGTTTTTGTCTTGTGCCATGTGCTCCGTGGTTGCCTACCTTCCGCTCCTGTTAATTGTATCATTGTCTTCAGGTGTGTCTTATTAATTAAGTCAATTCCTGTGTGTATTTAAGCTCCAGTTTACTGCTACGTCGGTTCTCGTCTTTTAATGCGTGTGGTTTTGTGTCTTGTTTGCCAGCCTGTAACTGTAGTGTTTGTTTCTGCTCCTAGAAGATTCAAATTGTTTAAGTTTATTTTTCTCTAGCAAACCACTAGCGTGACAGCCTCGCAGCTCCGGGGAGTTGAATAAATGCCCCCTATAGTGAAGTGATAGATTTTTGCAAGAAAAATATCCAAATTTAAAAAGTTGAAAACCGTTTTCTCCGCAAACACAAGCAGTTCTGGAGGAATGACGTAGGATGTATGCACAGTGCAAGACAAGCGTTTTTATCGATATTTATTTATTTTGTTTACTTTAAGAAAATGGAAGAACTGGGATTGTGCTGGAAAATCAGTTTACTGCTTTTACTCCAGTCTTCAGCGTCACATGATCTTTCAGAAATCTGATATGAAACATTTTTTATTATTACACTGAGGCATATTGTTTTTCAGTACGCCACTTGATCAGCGTGTTTTTTCAGTTGCTTTCAAAAACACTGATAAATTGCTCCATTTGTCCCAAAGGCATTATAAATGTAATTTGTGTGATAAGCATCAGTTATTTTACTATAATATTATTTTATATCATATTTCCCTGCTTTTTATCATCATGATGATAGTTTTGAAGCAATATTTTTCTGCTTTAACGACACTGACATTAACAGCCAGCGATCGCCGACATTAACTCAGCTTTTCCTTTGAAAGACTTGATTATAAGTTCCAGGTTACTCCACAGAAAAGTAGGAGTAACACAAGAGTGAGATGGAGACAGCCAGAAGGAGAAAAATCTGAAATATTGCCTTGTCTGTCTCATAAAGTTCAATGTCAACAATCCAAATGGATTTCTCATTCTCCCGTTGGTGATGGTATGTGGTGTGGTTTGACACGGCTTTGTGCAGCCCCAGCACACACAAACTCCCTTCTTCCTCTCAGCCAGCCACCGCGCGCCATCACTCAATCCGCTCCTTGTTATAGAGCTCATAAATGTCAAAAATATCAGAGCCATTACGGCAATACCTCCATTTACGCTGTTTTAGGAAAGTGATCTTCTGCCGGGCGATGATGGGGTGTCTGCCGGTCATTTGGATGGAGAGTCACTCAGCTTCCTCTGTCGATGCCTCTCAGCCCCTGCCGCGATGAGGCCTGTGTCTTGCATGAAAGATAAAGGGATGAAAATGAAATATATTTGACCGCATAACTGTCAAAGTCATAATTTGCACTTTGGCATACCATTGCCGGCTGGCCGCATTTCCTCAACATACCGGAGTAAATTTTTCAGTCGCAGAGTTGAATGTGAGATCACAGCCAGGTGAGAATATATTGAGGCTGTGGCTTAGTTCTCCATTTGTACCAGCTTTGCAGCTCATAATACGGCCGTCCTCTCCACATGGTTGCAATAATCGGAGGGCTTTCCTTAAAATCCAGTGCAAGGCGTTAAATGAAGGGCCTTTGATAATTCTATTAACATAGTTTCAATCCAGATATTAATATTAGGGACATGTGGAAAACGGCCATCAAGCTATACATGCAATATCACATGCGTATTTTTACATGTATGTTTATTTTTCTAGTGCAAGGTGTTATGTGAAGTGTCTGTCATGATTCTGTTAACATAGCTTAAATTTTCATTCATTCATTTTAAGGATACTGAGTAATTATTTAGTATGGAAACAGCTAACATAATTGTTAGTAAACAGTTGCAAAGCAACAGTAACACATTGAATTAAACATTACATTTTGAATGTAAAAAACAAAAATACTTGTTGTAAACTGTGTACAATTTTTCACAATTTTTTTTTTTTCGCAGAAAAGTTTTTTTGACTTTATTTTTACATGTGCGTTTATTTTTTTAACAAAAAACTGCAGATACTCTAGCTGCTAAATAATACCACTTGGAGGAAAAAAAGAGAATTGGTGGACATTATTTTCCCAATGTGGGACAGGTTTACAATCTCATGCTGGCAGAATATATTCCTGAAATAAACTTTCCAGGCTCTGGGAGTGAAAACAACTCCTTTTCTTTAGTGAGTGCTACTGGCCTCAGCCTGATATTCATCAGCTGGGATAACCTCTGACCTCTGGAATCATGTGATGCTGAGTGCTGGGGATCCTGCTGTAGCCAGACAGTCTGACTGTGTAGCAGCATCTCTTTCTCGCTTACATGCCCTCATCTTTCTTTTTCTCTCTATCTCCCCTCAACGCCCGCTTCCTCCCCCAACCTGTGGTTAGGCTCAACAATATCACTATGTGTTTGCTTTGTAAATGTTCTTTCACACCACCCTCTCTTAAAAGACTTCAGAACAAAAAGAACACTCTTATACTGAGAGTTGGGTGGACTCTTTTGTAGTAATTTTTTTCACCATGTGAAGCTGCAAAAAAAGCTTCTGTCCTTGTTGCTTTACTCTTATGAGGCAGTCTTACGAATTTAAAGGTATAGTTCATTGGAAAATTAAAGTTACCCCATGATTTACTTACCCTCAAGCCATCCTTAAGTGTATATGACTTTCTTCTTTTAGACGAATGCAATTGGAGTAATATAAAACAAATCCAAGCTTTATAATGGCAGTGAATGTGGTTAAAATTTGAAGTCCAATAAAAGTGTCTAAATTCATCATAAAAACTACTGTACTCCACATGGCCCTGGGGTTAGTAAAGGCCTTCTGAAGCAAATTCTGAATCACAAAGTTTTTTTGTGAGAAAAATATCCATATTTTAAATCTCTAGATTGAGTTTAGATTGACCCTATTCACTGCAATTGTACATTTTGGAAGAGCCAGGACATTTTTAATATAACTCAGATAGGCTATGTGTGAAAAAGTGTTTTTATAGCTACAATAGGATGGCTTGAGTAAATCAGGGGTGAACTATGCCTTTAAAGCAGTCAACTCCTAAGCATTTTGTTATTAGATATTTAAACAATATAACATAAGCACGATTGCAGTACTTCTGAATATTTTTTTAACAACAGTTCAGTAAACATTAGTATTGGTAACTTACATGTCGGGTGCTGTTGCTAGTTATTGCACCCACAGAAACAGGTCTAAACAAAACAACAAGCAAGTAGCAGTGCTAGGAATCGGGTTAAATCAGTGATTCAATAACTGTGTTTTGACTCACTTATAAAGTCGCCACCGCTACCTATTGGCATAAAATGGAAGTTTGTATCATTTTATTGAGTAGCTTGTAACTTGGCCATGAACTGATATTCGCCAAATTGAACGCATCGACCTCTTTCGCCATATTCCGAATTAGAAATAATTACAATGCCGCCAAGGATATGAGAAACAAAAATAATGAGTTACCTCGAGTCTTTTGTTCATTTGACACGAGAAAGGCTGGTCTTTACTGCGATGTAACAAAAGTTCATCATACCTCCTTTTGCAAATATTGCTAATCTCTAAATCCTGACTAGACTTAATTTTTGTGTCCCTTTGTTGCACCAGATCCATCATTACCTCCATTCTGAATAACAACTGCGGTTGCGATTCTGTTAATTGTATTATGTTGCACACACTCAACAAACTCTGAAGCATTCCACATATATTAGTCATATTACAGTACTAGCGCTGAGAGCTGGGCTGTTTGGAGTAGAGCGTGAGACGACATGTTTGGCTGTCGAGCCCTGTTGTGGATAGCAGCGCTGGTGTAATTAGTGCTCGGTGATATAATAGTACACAGTCACACCCCCCAGCTCCTCACAAAGCCTTTCAGAGCGAGAACAAGCGGAGCATTGGCAATATGACATTGAGGTCTCAGCCTGGCCAAAAAGCCTGGACGCCCCATGACGGCTGGCCATTGACCAGCGGCCCATATGAACCCACAAGTGGCTCCCAGCTGTAGCGGGGGCCTAAAAAGACGTGCTGTGCTTAACTTGCTTCAGCCCACTTGCTTGTCGGAGAACATGTGTGAGGTACGAGGGAACAGGTTTGTCTTTGATGAGAGAGTTTGTTTTTGGTTCTCAGTGAGGAGAGAGAGGTGGCGTAGTCTGGCCGCTGACGTAGCCTGCGGGACGGCCGAGACCGTGTGGGGGGTACAGCTCGCCAGGCAGCTGGGAGCTCCTTCGCCGGGACGACTGCCTGTGGATTTAGCTCTCTGTGGACATGTCTAGATACTGTGTCTTTATTTCCAATGGCCAACCCCGCTGGACAAGAGACCTGTACTGTGTGTGCTCTCTGAAATGAATGCTGCTCTGTTAGAGGGTTTCCAAAACAGTGCCAACTGTCCTCTGCCTGTCTGATGTCTATAAAGCTGACCTAACACACGTAGTTTAATGTACCAATTAGGGGCGTGATGACATTTCGAAAATGGATTTGGTAAAAGAGATGCAACATTTTTTACGCAGTGCTGCAATGCTGCGTAAACATCACATAATTTAGTTTGGTTTATATGAATGTTCCATTATTACCTATATGGCTACAACTTTGCAACTAACTAGAACTTTTAATAAGTTTACATTTTATTTCAGGCTATGCTTCTTTGACAAACAATAATTTGTTTTCCATCTACGGAAAGGTCTGCCGGCTGGGCATCGTTACAGATCGTTACACAATTCATTTTGCTTTCTAGTCCTGAGGTCCCAAATTGATTCCAAATTGTTCTCTTTGAATTATTTTGGGTAAATTTCATAGTTTAGATAGGCTATCATAAAAGTTACGAAGTGCAGTGTTAAAGGCTCGTTTGAAGTGTTTTTGATTCACCAAAAGAAACGGCTCATAAGAGTCATTTGATTCGAACTGGAAGTGATGTTAAGAGGGAGAGATATGTACCGGTAGTTTGAAAAACTAATAAATATATATGGCTGCAGTTTATGTTGTTTATGTTTTTTTCAGTAAAAATAAGACACAGGTCATACGTTTCATTCACCAACAAGAACTGCCATTTGCTTTGGGAATCAGGCTGCATTGTTCAGTGCCTTCTGTTTATTTTGGTTTGTCATCCTCAATTGCTTTCTAGCCATTATTTCATGCTACATGGTCACTTATCTAACTGATATATTATGACTCCATTTACAATTGGCCTGAAACACATAAAAGGGACACAAAATACACAATTTAAAAGCATAGAGTAAAAGAATCTTTCCAGCCATCGCAGGTAAAAATGTGCACTTTTTTCACTTAGGGGACATGTTTGTACTTTTTCTTGATAGCGGAGACATAACAGGAAATGTCAATGTGCCGCAAAAGCTATCTCCATCGACTAATTTTGTACTTAATATGCTAAAAATTATTCATTACTACTTCTTCTTAAAATAATCTTTAGAGTTAAAGATTGTCTTCTTAAGATTACCTTAAATCTTAAGAAGTAGAGATGGGAAGAATCACGCTAGTACAACCATTTATAATTAAATAACACTTATCTTAGTACCTTTAAAGACCCATCCCCAGTTAATCACACAATGAATCTCGTAAGAGCAGAGAGGAAAGTCCAGGCTATCAAGGCCCGAGGTTGGAGTCAGACAAAATAAGTATCAAGAGAGCGTGCTGCTAATTATGTCTTGACTATTACCTGACTGACAGCAAGAGAATGGGAGGAGAGGGTGGGTCCGGAACATTCAGTCAAGCAGAAAGTTCCAAAACGCTGAGGCTAACACAGGTCAAGTGATTTGGCGCCTCGGTGTATTAAAGCTATTTACAAGAGGCAGAGGGATTTATGGTGCTTTTGCACAGTCTGTTCTTTTATATGACCTGGCACTAGGTGGTCATGCTTTCTGACCTACTCAATCATTATTTCACCCAATAAAAATCTTTCTTTTCATATGAATTTAGGCTGTGTTTAAGAAGCTAGAAGTGTTCTACGAGAGAATTGCTACTCTGCAGGCACCGTAATCTCAGTCAGGCTGTTTTTTTCATAATGACCCAATAAATAACACAAGAGCACAAATAAGCTTTTTGTGCATATATATATATATATATATATATATATATATATATATATATATATATATATATATATATATATATACTGTTATTCAGCAGGGTAAACTATTCAAATTTAGCCCAGAGGAACAACAAATATGGCCTTTACACCCTGATGTCATCCTCAAAACTTTTTTTCTTCTGATGAGTACAAACCCAGTGTTTTAGATGTGTCTGCATACAATGCAAGTGTATGGCATGTACAAAGATGAAGCTTCGAAAACACTGCAAAAGGTTATTCATTTAATTTACAATTTTTTTTGTTTAAGGTAAGTGGTTGCAAACAATTTATTTTTAGCTAAATTTAAATAAATACATTTAAATGTAGTAGTTAAATTTTTTATTATTTAAATGTAGCTAAAACAAACATTTTGCAACCAAATACCTTAAAAATGTTGAGTTTTGTATTTGTAGTAGCATTTATTTAATAAATCATTTATGTCTTCTAAAATATACATTTAAACTCTCATCAAGCAACTTTGTTACTGTACTTCAGTATGCTTTCGCGGATTTGATGGTGAACTTTTAAAGCCAGAAATTTACCTGATAAAAGTTATAATTCAAGATCAAAAGGTGTTGTGCTTGATGCGTGAAAACGAACCTCATCAATCTTTGCACAAAAAGCATGTTTACAATATTTAATGTAATAAGTAGCCTACTTTTCAAGATGAAATAAAATATAAGTAAAACGCACAGTTTTTTTCCCTCAAATATGTAATCAAGTACAAGTAGTCAGTTTACATTGTACTTTAAATTACAAATATCCCAAATAATACTTAATTACAGTAATCAAGTAAAATTACTCATGTATTTTACACACAGCGTATTTAAACCTAGTGTTAAACAGCAACAAATGGAATGGAATGGAAAGAGAACCATAGATCGGAAAGTCAGGTAATCTATGAACTCATTTTCGCAGCTTGCTTATGCCTCCATCTAGTGGACCTGAAACAAATTTGCTGCTGAAATAAGTATATTTTACTATAGATTATTTCCTTAAACAATTGGCTGTCGATATCCACATCAGTTATGTAAAATGCATTGTTTGAAATGTACTGTATTTAGCCTCGCGACACCGTATGACACTACGTAACTACAGATTGGGTCAGTGGCTTACACTCAGTGAGACTGCTCAACAGGGTCCATGGGCCCCAATCTGCAAGCTACTGAGGAGGTTGCCATGACGACACCAGCTGCACAAGCAAAGCAGAAAAATAGCCAGAAAATCTGAAAAAAGTTGCATGTGCTATGTATGGTCATATATTTAACTTATATTGCTACACTGATCTGGCTATATAACTGCAAAAACAAAATGTTAGATAACAGTTAAGTTAACACTTTACAGAAAGATGTCATTTGTTATAATTACTTCATGTGTTAACTAATGAATGAACAATGATCAACACATTTCTTGCAGTATTTATTAATCGTTGTTATTGTTATGTAAATAAAAATGCAGCTGTTCATTTTTTGTTCGTGTTAGTTAACAATGTATTAATTAATGTTAACCAACAAAACTTGTGATCTGAATAATGCATTAGTAAATGGTTAACTTTTGTTAACTAATGAACCTTATTGTAAAATGATTTCTTCAGTAGCACATAATATAGATTGTAATGACAAGAGACAAATTCTGACATTTTGTTCTTGGGTATTTGGTATTGAGCTCAGGCTGCATGAATCCTTGATAGAGCTCATCTGTCTGTCAAAACAAAAGGTCAGTTTCTTCAGTCACTTAACCTGGAGAGCACATCGATGGGCACCGAGACAAAGGTTAAACCTCTGCAAATGAAGAAAGAAAGAAAAGTAACATACAGTACAAAGCATTTAAAAAATTCAAAGTGTTGACCCAGTCAAACCACACATTCTTTCTTAACAGCAGTCTTCGGTTCTCAGAGCTTTTCCTTTGAGAATTGAGGAACAATTACTTTGTTGGTCCTGAAGAGAGATTTACTATCAAAAACTGCAATACGTGAATTATTTTCTCTCTGCATAATTCAGTTCGGTATTAAAGGGATCTTCAATTGCATTTCATCCAGTGCCCTTTCAGTGGTATTTGCATAACCAGGGTGATGTGATATTCTCATCTATGTACTGTATGATATATTTCTGATTTACTATTAAACTTAGAAATAGGGTCGCTGCTTCATTTAACCACTATTGTACCGATAGTGTAAAGTTGCCTTGTATGAGATGACGTGTGCATATATAGCGGATAATCATAAAAGTAAAGGTTCTTTATTGCCTCACTACTCACTACGTAAAACTTTTAAATAATGTACTTTTACCATAACAGTGCAAAGTTGGAAACAAAAGATTATATAACTAGTATTTTTACTGCATTTCACTGACTTCATCTTTCAAGCACAGAGGACAGAGAGAGGCCAGAGACACATGGCTCCTCCCTCAGTGTTAGTAAAAACATTCCAGCCAAGCAAGAGAGCCAGCGAATTCGAAACCCTGGAAGTCCGTGTTTCTGGTCCCTTCTCCTTGTGAGCGCTCACACTCTCGCTAGAGGACAAGGGCGGCCCGTGAGCAGCTGCAGCACATCAGCCTCAGAGTTTGGAGTGTTTCTTTGTTTTGTGGAGTACCTGAGAGTGTCCCTTCTCCAAAACCACCATGAAAGCCACCGTGTTCTTCATTCTCTTGACTGTTTTGGCTCGTTCAAGAGGCCAGTACCACTATCAGGGCCTGATGAATTACTTGGAAAACAGGATGCTTGCTATGGAGGTAAGAGAAAATTGGCTTGCCTGACTGCATTTTAGCATACCTTCTGCAGTCCTGCTAGCTTTCAGCCACTTTTTTAGGCACACATTGAAACAGTGTTAATAGGACAGTTAGTCAAGAGAGTTCATCATATTTATTACGCTTGGACATTTAAAAACAGCGATACAGACACCATGAAGTAACATCGTCCCAACACAGCAGTGAACCATCAAAAAGTGTTTATTTAAGCCTGTGCTGTCTCACATCCGCTTAAAATTCGCCATAGACTTACTTTTCTTGAGTGAAGTTGTAGAGAAACATCCCTTGACTGACAGAATGTAAGTTTAGCTCAGCAGTTTTGTTCTCAGTGAAGCTGAGCTGAAAAACACAATACTGATTCAATAACCAAAATAATTACTCATGATTAAGTAGACACTTCATTAGAATAATGAATTTATTCAGTCAATCTACATATCAGACAGGTCTGTCTTGATTACCTGTATCAGCGGGACTCCATTCAACTACTAAACAGTGTTTTTCATAAAATGAGAGCGAAGTTCGGGTACAACAGGACCGAAAGCTAATCAAAAGAAACTGGTCCCAAACTACAGTATATGATGACGGAAAAAATGCATTTTAATGAATATTTAATGGAGCAACAAATTTATGCAAAACAAAGTTTGTTTTGATTCGAAATCATGTAATATTAAATTCAGCTAGAGCAGCTAGCCCGGAGAAAAAGACCCTTGGGGTGTCCACAGTGATATGCTGTGCATATTTAATTGCAATATTGATAATTTGGCTCCACATTTACATACCTTTAATATAGTAATATATTTTTGTGAAATATTTGAGCATATATTTGTTCTTTGGCCTCTGCAGCAAGGGGTGCTTCAGATCTCAAATCACTGAACCTATTTGACAGCTTTTTCAGATTAAAGAGAAATGAATGCTACACTAATGTTTAACAGTTTGTGGTCAGTAATTTCTCTTTTAAAACATTAAAGACATTTACAATGTTACAAAAAAAAGTATTCTCAAATTTCATTCACTAAAAATCCTAAAAAAGAACGATCGTGGTTTCCATTAAAAACCATTAAGCGGCACATTTTTTTCAGTATTGATAATAATAAGAAATGTTTTTTAAGAATCAAGTCAGCATATTAGAATGATTTCTGAAATGTAGTCCCTGTACAGCTGTAAATATGTATCCTATTAATTTCGATTTCCCTCAAATTCCTTTCAAACATTACTTATTTTCTCCATCTCCTGACTCCAGACAAACCGTTCCAATAATGAATGTGCTTTTTATTTGTAATGGTAAAAATAGTCTAACAGTAACACATGCTGTTTAAAACACTCCTGCACTATTATTAACACAAGCTTTTTAATAACGCACAGAAAACTCGCCGTTGGAATAAGTTTATCGTTGGAAAGAATTTGCTGCACTCTGTGATCATCTTAAACACTTGTGTGACTTATTA
>NC_056705.1:7731431-7851431 GCF_018831695.1 Puntigrus tetrazona | reverse complement strand
GGCAGATCTATGCTTGGGATGATGGCTACCAGATTCTGTATAAACTAGCGTTGAAGAAGAAGTTATGGGCGATTATGCCACCACCTGAGGAATAGTGGCCTTTTTTTTTAGCTCTTAAAGGGCTGTATGTTCTTGGGTACAAAAAATTTGTGCTTTTCCTAAAGGGATCGATGTGCCATTATTTACTCACCCTCATTGTGAAGTCTGTATGGATTCATTTGTTCTAAAGAAAACATTTTGATGCAGTGTGTAACACAGCTCTAAGTGAATGAAAACATCAAGCACATTTTTAAATCCGAACGTGCACAGTGTATAAAGCCCCAAGCCATTTCATGTTAATGAAAAGATAGCATATTGCCCACTCATTTGTTGCTCTTTTCCTGTTGGTTCTGAATGAAAATGAAAACTCATTCTTTGCCACTTGGGGCCACATTTGAAGCTTTAAAAGCTCACACAAACCCTGCTTTAAATTAAATCGACCTATCACCGGAGAGGTTGGGAAAAATGTTTCGTTTGGGAGTTGTTGATCAAATAAGATAAAAATAAATGCATATTATGGAAACGAGGAAATGAAAGTGTTTGTTCACCTTGTGTGCATGTTAGCCCAGTTGTTTGGAGCTAAAAGCAAAATATGAACCTTTCATAACCCATAATAGGGGTAATTTTTAAACTACTTTAATTTGGATCTTCACACCATATATGTAAAAAACTGTTATACATGTATATGTATAAATGTGTATATATATGTGTATATATACATGCACACATACATGCACCTGTCATTTTATGTAATTTTTCTGCAGAACTAATTTCAAATAAATTAAATAGGTCTGTTTATCACACAAAACAGAATACTTGAAATATATAATTTAGTTTCCCATTATAATTAATTGGTCAACGGAATCAAGTATACAAAAAAGGGTTTTGGAACAACTCGAGGGGGAGTAAATTATGACAAAATAAACATTTTTAAGTGAACTAATTCTTTACCTTTAAGAATATACATGTATATTGCTTTTGTTGCACAATTTTATTAGAAATCCGAGACAATGCTAACTCACCATTTGTGATTTGATATTCAAAAGACTGCAACATTCAGAAGAAGCCACTCCATCCTTGAAATGACCGAACCAACATTTTTATTTTGCCTTTTTTGAAATACAAGAACCTTTTCAAACATTACAAGTTATATTGCAAGTACAAATGATCAATACAAAATTAGAAAGTTGTTCAGATTCACAAGGGGGCAAAAACAGGTTGTTAGAACACCAGCACACAGTTGTTAGTGATGAGGTAAAGAACCAGATCTGAACCTTATGAACTTTACATTCACCTACAGAAACACACTCTATGTTATCGGAGTATTACAACATTAGTGATAGTGTAAAAACAGGACCAAAAAGTTGTACTTTGTCACAACCATTTCTTCAACAAGTTGACTTGGAATTTTTAAGATTCTGTTAAAATAGTAAATCTATTTTTACTATATAGAAATATTTAAAGCTTAACAGATACCCTAGGAGATGACGGAGGACATTGTGTAAAACTAGCCCCATGTGCCATGAATATTTTAAGATATTTCGGCAACACCAACTGGAGATCAGTGTAAAGTCTTTGCTCTGGTATCTTGAGCTATGCCCCGCCATCTGTGACAAAGAACTTCCTGCATAGTAGGTCGTTTCTATCATGGGTCATCTCTTGTGCATTGAATCTTTTCTTATTTGAAACATACGGTCAAAATGTCCAGGACCTTGAACAGAAGTTCTGAGCTAATGTCATTTCTGTGCGTTTATGTCATTTGTTTCCAGCATATGCAGTGTTGTAGTTTCTTTTCCTTTTGATTTTTTTAAATGAATGAATGACAGTTGAAACTAACTACAGTAATCATAATTTAGTATTTAGCTGGGATTTGCCTGAGCATCTCTGTTAACTTAAAATTTCAAGTAAAACCGTGTCATGAACGAATCATGTAAAACAAAAAGATTGAAACCACAGGGATAAACAAATAAAATATTGCGGGCAATAAAAAGTATTGACTTTTGTTTAATCATTTATGACGTTAAAAATGTAAAAAGTAACAATAATTATTATTTTGATCGCTCAGTTTAGCTTTGTTGAGTTTTATAGATTCTAAGAAGAATTCTTGGGCAGCATGGCATTAATTTTGTCGTTTTACATTTACAATAGTTATTTACTTAATTTAATTTATTGGATTGTTTGATTATACCAATAATTGATTCGCAATTTAATTCACATGAAAATATTTATCTAAAGATGAACGTTAGTTAATTGCCTATTTTACATTTTATAATGTTAACCCTGCTCCTTTATACAGTACAGAATATGAATATATTTGATAAATTTCAGCGTATATTGTTTACTCAAGACATTTTCCCAGACAATATGTCAAAAAAAACTGAAAACTTTGACAGTCCAATTTAACTCACAATGAAATTACATGTCAAAAGATGAACGAGTTGTCAACATTAGATTGAAACAGCAGGAGGATTCAAAGAGGAATTGAGTTGATATTAAAAGCAGTGCTACTAAGATACAGAACAGCTTCTGTAGCTCTTTAAATGCTATTATAACAAATTGAATAAAAGCCACATAAATCAAATCAGACCTTTATGTATATTTCAGCACTTTTACTTTAAAGGAATAGTTCACCCACAAATAAAAATTCTGTAATCATTTACTCAACCGGGCTGTTTTGGGTCACCATTGACATCCATAGTATATATTTTTTTCCTACTATGGAAATGAATGGTGACCAGAAACAACCTGGTTAAAAAACTTTCTTAAAAATATATTTTTTTCTGTTTTCATCAAAACAAAGAAACAAAAACATTCATACAGACGTAGATCTACTTGAGGGTGAGTAAATAAGTGAACTATTCCTTTAAATGACCACTTTTGTACTCGAGGTCTTGCCAATGAATATTAATGTAATCACATACGTTTATTCAGCTACATGTGAAGAGTTTTTGTGTGTGAACAGGAACTTCTTTACACGTAAACATCTTTGTTTTGGCAAGAAATAATGGAAAAATTTGTTGTGCTCTGATAAATTTTGTCTCTTTTTACACACAACATTTACACAACATCTATAAACTGCTAAATATTGAAATATTCTTCATAAAACGTGTACCTTCACACATTTTTCATACGAGGATTTGACAGAGAAAATGCTTTGTTGTTAGTATACAGCACGTGACAAATCCATTCGCTTCTTTTTTTTCTCACTCACGCAAAACAGTATTTTCCACGCCGTTCTTTCTGACCTCATTCTCAGTACTTCCAAAAGTTGATCGTACTTTCAAAGTCTTTAGATCTGAGCATAGCCATCTACAAAGAGCCTTATGTTGTGCGGAAACTTCTGTTTGCGCGTAGACCGCTTGCAGAACACCGCGTCGGATTTCAACTGCTTCAGGAAAATTCATATTGGAACGAAACATCTCCGCTGACGATACCGAGCTATTCTAGGAACACGACGTTGGCTTTTGAATAGTATTCTAGGTTTGTACAACACTCCCAAGAATTGACTGAGGATCGTACGGACTGGAACAGCTTGAACATGAGGAACATCAGACAGCAAAGACAGCAGGATCTTAGATCAGTGTTTGGGAACCATCTAAAACAACCCATAGGTGAAATTGGAAATAGCAGGGCTCTCGTTTTCATCCGAGTGGCAAACGGAGGATCCCGAGCCTGTAGTTTTACATATGGCTCTGATCAAGGGCTGGCGGGAGGTTTGGGGGAGGGACAAGACCCCTGGCTGTCAAAACTTGCCGTTCTAGCTTTCCACTGCAAGAGAAGACATGTGAAAAACCCATCAACGAGAGCATTATAGAGCAGTTTATTGTTATAGCAGAAGAGCTGCACCCTGTAGATAGCAAATAAAGTTTACATTTCTAATGTTATATTACAAGTTGAACATACGCGTTATTGGCTAACTATTTTCTACGATAAAAAAATATTTGTAAAAATAATAAATAAATATATACTGTTTTGATTATACTGAGTAAAGAAAAAATCACTATATAGTAATAATCACAAACTCTCTGTTTTCTTCATCACTGGAGCAATATGAAAAGGATAAAAAACAGCATTTAATTATAATTTATTTGATATGTCAAACCTCTAACCCATGACCAGTTCTACTGGAAAACTGCACACTTGGCAAGCCTGAACTAATCTATTCCATCAAAACTTACAAAAAAACAAATATAACACATTTAATTACCAAAAACAAATGATTTGCAGTCTGTGAAAGCCTTTGTTTATTGCTCAGACTTACTTAATTAACTCTTCAGATTAAAGAGCAAGAGCTACACCTCCAAAAAATAGATGCCCAGACACGACCTCAACTGAATCAAAGCTATTATTTTCAATTCAGTTTTTTTAGTTCCTTGCTGTTTGTTCAAAACAAAGGCAATATTTATTAAAACTGTATATTGTTTTTAACCGTACAAAAACATGAATGCAGTAAACAAAGAAACCAAAATGTAATAACTTGCCATTTGCATAGGGCCAAATAAAATTTTCCCCCTTCATGATCAACTCCTGACCACAGGTCAGAAAGAGGACCGACTTTCAGTTAAAATCAAAGCACTGGCATATTCTTCTCATGCATTATTCATAAAGCACAGTACAAATGAGGATGTGACTAGAGGGATCTGAATGTTTACAAAGAAAGATTAGTGACTGGTCAGAAATGAATTCTGGAAATTAAATTTGCACATGGAAAACTCAGCTCTTAGTTCTATATAAACAGTAATTCAGAGCGCTATTATATCTACCCCTCATATGTGTGTTTACATTTGCTGAAGGGGGGATACTTGCCTCTTTTTCAGACTTTTTTGGTTCCAGCAGGGGGTGCCAGTGTGCAATTGGTTTTCGGGGGTATGCGAGCATCTCGTTCCAGTGGTCTCTACCTAAACCTTCAGCACTACTGCCCAAACGGCACACACCAATTATCTCATTGTGCCCCACCCTGGAAAAAAAGAATTATTTGTTACAAAATGATCTATACATCTGTATATACTTTTAATGTAACAGAATATTTCAAAAAATCTTTACCCATCCTCAGGTCATCCAAGACCTATTACATCACTTGCTCTCCAGTGGATCCTCTGCAGTGAATGGGTGCCGTCAGAATGAGAGATCGAACAGCCCATAAAAACATGACAATAATGTTTTTTCAGCTATTTGGAACCCATTCAGTGCAGACGATCCTTTGGCGAACAAGCGAAGTTTGATGAAGAAACGCACTCATCTGGATCTTGGATGGCCCGAGGATGAATACATTTTCAGCGTTTTCTTTTTTCAGCGAACTGTTCCTTTAAAGTGATCTAGATTCACACTGGCAATGAATAATACACCAAAGTTTGCATGACCTAAAAGCCTTTTGTTAAAAGATAATGATATGAGTTTGTATGTCAGCTCAACTAAGCTCTTTTTGCAAAATGGTATCTGTGTAAAAATATGTGCATATTCAGAGAGAGAAGATGATGTGCCACGGGAAAAAGAAATCAGCATACATTTACCTCAGCGGTGCTGAACTTTACGTGAGTCCTTTTGTGAACCCACAAAAGAGAATTGTGAAATAGCAGTTTCTGACATTTATTAGAGTGTGTTTTCCTTTCTCAGAAACTCTCAGTACCACAAACAGACTGTTTGAGACTTGAGACTGTTGGGTAAAATATATATGCACCTGGTTCTTTGCCCAGTCACCCGCCTGTAGAAGGGTGAGTGCTAAATGCTCTGACACCTGACCTTTTCCTCTTCCTACTAAAGCACATGAACCATGAGATTATTCAGATGTCTGGTGTTCCTGCTATTCTAACGTTTCTTGTACAGGTTGCTATTTGTCATGTAGTTCAGTTTAATTGGCATGACAACCGACGAATAAAGCATTTTTAGATTAAGAATGTGTAAAAAAAAATGAAAACAAAAGATCCATCTTGAATAAATCAGCTTCCCTCCAGCAGCCTGAATTGCAAAAGTCAATTTTGTCATAATTTTCTCAAGTTATTTTTAAACTGGTCAATTGTCAATAACAAATAAAAACAGTTTCCCCCATTCTATTACAAAGAATAGGGGTAATGTGGACTCGTTTGACAGTTAAGATACTTTTGAAGTCACAAAATACAAATATTTGCAACAATGTAAATGATGACGAATTTTTACCGTCTCTTTAAATTTCAATTTAAAAATGATAAATAGCTGTTTGAGTTACTCACAGGTCATAGTCCATGACTGAGATGTGCAAGCTGACTTGGTCCATGCTTTCTGGAGGGATGTCAAAGATAATGGCCTCATTATAAGTGGGATTCAGGGTGTTTTTCTTTGTTGTGGTCTTCTTCTTTTTCAGGCGTCTTCCATCACAAATGAGGGATACTTTCACATAGGGATCTGCACAGAGAGAACGCCGTCATCAGTTCAGCTCAAAAAACTGTTATCAATTTCCCTCTTGCAGCTTGAGCTTTTATATAAACGATATTTAAACGTATTGTAGTATCCACTAGTTCCAATTAATTAATCTTCGAACAATAGCTTGAAGTTGATGAGTATTAGATGAGAAGATTAGAAATGAATACCGGATATCTTCATTGAGCCATCTTAATATTCAGTGTGAATGGAAGGCCATTGAGATTTAGGACTTTAATGGCATGACTCGACTGCTGATTCTGATATCAGAGCTGCATACTGATTTCCATCTCTCTCCATCATCGCACAATTTGTCTGATCTATTATGCTTGTACATTAGCGAGCCATAAACTACTTCCAGCTTGGGCAGAACAAATCAGACGAGAAGTACTCGTTCTGACATCGAATTTGCTTGGGGCACTTCTTAATAGATATTATCCAGTTCGTGTGAATTCAATTTTACTGCAGATGAAAAACGTTTACTCTTCAGCAGATTAAAGTAAAATGTCTGGTGTGAGACACACTGTGTCATTATAAGGGGAAAAAAACCAAGATAGTGTGAGTAATTCACGTTACTGGAGCTTAAAATCGTTCCCCGCATCATATTCGGAGCGTTTCTTCAGACTTTCGGGTTTAATGCGCTCAGTGATGCTGCTTATTTACCTTTGGGAAATTTTGTTTATGACAGACAGAACAAAAGTCAATTTGGAACACAAAGCAATGATTAGAACATGCGGGAAATGCGCATTAACCATATATGGGAAAACAGAAGAGGTTTCCAGAAACCATAAAACCAAATGGAGCAATTATCGGGAGAATGGTGCCACTTTTTACTTCTGTTGTCCTCTTGGCAAAGAGAAATGAAACAGAGGTAAAAGTAACACACATAATTATATTTCAGAGAGTGTCAAGAGGTTTGAATCACTGAGGAAGGCATGAATGATTTATATTTCAAAGGAGACCTATTATGGCCTGTTTTATAATATGTAATATAAGTCTCTGGTGTCCCCAAAATGTGTCCGTGAAGATTCGGCTTAAAATACCTCACAGATCACTTATTCTATTTTTTTTTTGAAAATGCCAACTCTGAGTGAAAGCTCAAAATGTTTCTTTAAATGCAAATGAGCTGCTGCTCCCTGCCCCCTTTTTTTTAAACAATTCTGTACCTGTGCGTTTACAGCTTGTACCTTACATACTCTGCTAAAAACCTGTTTGGTTTTGATTATTATGTCTATGAAGCTGCAATCATGCTGATCAAGGCATGATAATAATAATATCCCCTTTCTGCATCACATGGGAAGTGAAATCTGAGCGTCTTGCAGAGAAAGGCTTACCAAAAAAAAAAATAAAAAAAATGGTGTTGGTGATGCACAGAGCAATTAAAGCAATTAAATGCTGAAAAAGTCAGATTTTCCTTATATGTCATCTTTAAATCAAACTATTAACGTAGATTAAAAATATAAATAAAAATATAAACCTGACAAGAAGAGGTTTAATATTTGTTTAGAATATGTTTTATTTTAAAGAACTTTTTCTACCCTTTTGTGCTTATGGCTCATTTCTCCCCACTCTCTCCTGCTTCTAATCTCATGTCTGTATTTTGATGGTTAAAGGCGGTAAAGCTGATGAAATGCTACCTGAATATCCTGTAATGTCCATTGCCTTTAGGTTCCTGCATTTGATGACAGTGAGTGTTAATCTGCCCGCCGTAGGTAGGTAGCAGAGTGAGAACATGATCTCCCCAAGGTCCACGCTCTCCTGTCACACAGACACACACAAATCAATGTAGCATGATGTATAAGCACATTTTGCTATAAAGGTCACCTTTTCAATTCCATAACACCAGATAATAGTGATAAAAACAGTAATTGTGCAATAATGTACCAGAGACAGGCACTGTTCCCCAGCAACACTCACGGTCAAGATCAAAAACCAATTCCGTCACATAAAGAGTCACGATTGTGAGATAAATGGTACATAAAACGTAGAAAATATGAGATAAAACTACAATGAAAAGACAAATTAATGAGGTCAAAATTCAGACACAAAGTCCAAGATGACATGAATGGAAAAACATTTTTTTTTTTTTTTTGTTATTTAAGTTTTTTTGTTGCCTCAATCATGATTTTATCTCATAATTTAGACTTCTTTAAATCATAATTACTGTGTTTTATGTCCTAATTGACTAATTTAGCAAACCATGATTGTTTTTATGTTGTGGAAACAGGCTTCTATAATAATGCACCAACGATATGGCTTCCCATCATTAGAGGCATTTCATTTGTGAACAAATCTATGTTTGTGAAGAAATGTTATAAATGAGTCATTGCATCAGTACTGACAGTGCACCATTTATTATTCACTTTTGCATTTGCACAATGCCTAAAAAAGATACTATAAAAATAGAAAGTCAGTCAGTTATAGGTTTTTTTTTTTGCTAAAAGCTAGTTAGCACTGCTAGAAGTTATTTATTGGTTTTTGAGGATGTGCTTTGGCATTTTGACTATATAAGTTGGGTATAACAAGCCTACGACTCAATATTGAGGTCTAAAGGAGTCCTGTTTGGTCCAATACAGCCACGGTGACCAATTAGCTGTGATTCTCCAAGTCACGCTGCTCTCCCGGACACCACTCAGGCAAACCGTTAATTAAAAGTCAACACTCCTAAACACACCGGCCTTTCCACCAGGGCACAAGGTCTATCATTCTCCTCTCAGCTGATCCAAGCGGGTTTCTTTTAGATCTGTCTAGATAAAATAAACAAACCCAGCAAAACATTTTAATAGGAACAGCGGTATTTTTAGACTTCAAGACCACCCACTTTTCTGAAAGTTAAGCATGTGCAAGGCAAAGGCGAAGGCTGCTATCTGACGGTGCTGGAGTTAGCGTGTTAGCATCATCCTCTCAGCGGTATTAAGTCTGGTGTAAATATTAATCACTTTAAATGAGCTCAGTAAGCCACTCTCTGACGGACATATCCCATGACTCCCCTACTTGTGGCTTAATGTCTCTCTAGCCCTCTAAGGTGATTATTTGCAGGTTGTGCTTCAGTATCACATAGGGACTTTTTAAAGTAGATTGATGGATGGCTAAATGCGAGCTTGAGAGATGAAAAAATGTTTCAGAAAAATATTTGTAAAGCGAGTAAACTTTACGCAAATAAATTATTAGATATTAAAGGAAATGTTGAATATTTATATAATGTTTTATGGTGGCACAGGATAAAAAAGTGATTTGACAAAAAAATTATAATAAAATAATGAAGCATAAAAAATGATGTCTGATTTCCAAAAGAGTAACGATTTGAGACCATAGTGAATATTACTAATTTTACTATTAGTCTGACCAAATCAAATTCCTTCAAGTCAAGGTTCACTCTCCTTCGGTCCCCGAGCTCATTAAGTGACTTAATGAATTAGCAAATGTCCTTCTGTCCCAAGTCCACCTGGCAAAGTCTTTTGGACTCAATTTAAAGGGACAGTTCTCCCCAAAATCAAAGTTGTGTCACCATTTACCAAAAGCACAAGTAGATATATAATTGTTTTTGCTCTTTTCCTTTTAATTAAAATAAATAGTACTCTGTTATCAAGTTTTTAAAATGTATAAAATATTCCAAGTCTCCTGAAACCAAGCTAGAAGAGAAATTAGATGTAAGCGATGTTTCTCATACAGTCGTCTCATCTGATCTAATTTTATATATATTTATTTAAATATTGCATAATGATGATGATTTCGCACCATGTTTGATGTCAGTATTTTAAATCCCATTGATTCTTGTATTTCCTGAAATCAATTAACACATAATTTGAACAAAGCTGCATAGTTAAATATCAATTATAAATGTGCTTTTAATCATTTTTGAACTTGACAGCGCCTAACTTGAATTGTATGGTTCATCATGTCATTTTTCTGAGCTTGTTTTTAACTTGTGTTGTATGAAAAGAGTTAACAGAGTTAACATCCTGCTTAAAATCTCCTTTTGTGTTCATTGAAAAACAGAATATAATGCAGACATGAAATGAGTAAACGATCATTTCTGAGTGAACTACCCCTTTCGATAGCTTTGAAAAGAAGTGCTTTGAGTTCCAGATTCAAATTTCCTGCCAAGTGCAATAGAATGTGTGCTTCTATTCAAGGGGCAGCCGGCCTCCTGCCATGAAAGCAATAACCACAGGTTTATTGAATCGCTCTTCTGAGAATAGCTGTAAATCTAGAAAACCGAGAGAAATAAGACTCATCCAGGAGCAGTTAAAGTTCAAATAGCTTGCCATTATGTAGTGATCAGCTAACCTCAGATGACCTCAGGGTCTATTTTAGAGGTTAATTTAAGTATTTAATATTATGCTGTGATTGGCAGCACCTCTTATTAGTGGCCGTTATGAAAATTAGGCAATTATTTTGTCCACACATACACAATCAGCATGTGTCAGTCATCTTCAGTCAATTACTAGCTTATCTGTGTGTTAATGAGAGTAGGGTAGTACTCTTGTTAATGTGGCAGTCTTAGCATCAGCGGGTTATTGTGTCTGAATTTTTCCAGACCGTGTCAATAATGCAACAAGCTAATTCACATACCTTAGCTGGCACCTAACAGCCTTGTTATTTAGAGTCAATGATTTTTTTAATCTACTGAAACCGTCTGAGCAGTGCAATATAAACTTTGAAGTTTAGGTCCTTTCTTCTCTTGCCAACCAAAATGAAACTATTTTGCAGAATGCTGCAGATGAACAATATTTATCAAGCTTGACTAACCGGGTTTATATTATCTTGAGATTCAGTGGGGTCCAAAAGTTTAAGACTATATAGAAAACATTACCATGCCGAGGTTCGGGGTCAACGATTTTTTTGTGTTTTTGAAAAAGTTTCTGTTTAATATTTCTGATTAATATTTTATGTAAACTGTGATTTCTTTTGTACAGGACTCCTAAATAAATAGAAATTATTTTTGTGTAATAGATTATTATTTTGCAATCATATACTGTGATTTTTTATCATTTCAAAAAAAGAAATAAATAAATCATACAGTCCCAAACCTTTTGAATGGTAGTTAATTTAATATAAATGTAATATAAAGTTGTAATATATAATAAATTAAATGTAAGATTAAATAAATATCATATTAATGATAAATAATTTAATTAATTAAATAAATTGAAATTGTTCAATTGTTAATTAATAATTCCTTGTAATTCAAATGTTTTCGAACTAAATACGAAAACATTATAAATTTTTATTCTATATTTTACAATTCAACTTTAAATTGTTATGCTCCAGATTGAATTAATAATTAAAAATGTGTACTAAAAACTAGTGATCTTATACTTTTGCACCCCATTGTATATTGATTTGCACACCTGCTAAGCACCTGATCGATACATCTGATCTGCTTACTGTGCATCTCTGCCCATAAAAGAATCGACTTAAAAACCAGCAGGATTTGTACCATCACGATTTGGCAAACACATCAAGAGAAAAGAGAGCAGCAGGGTTCTCTTACAGAGGTAGCATACTGAATGTCTTTCCAGATGGAGGTCTCCCTTGAGAGATCAGACACTTCAAACAGATTGTCCAGTATGACCTCCCCGATCATATCGTGCCGTGAGAACCTGTCAAAGTCGAAAACACTGAGATGGAGTTTCCTGACGGGAAGCTCATCGTAGGGTACCGGAAACTGGAAGGACTCGTCAAACGTGGGGTTGAGCGTTTTACGGTGAACTCGTGTCTGGAACTTCTGCTTCCGATCCGGCAGCAGGTAGATCTTGACATACGGGTCGGAGCTGCCGCAAAGGTCTTTGGCTGGGAGATCAAATGCCTTGAGTATCTTGACAAGCAACATCTCGTTCTCATAGTCATAGCGGAGGGAAAAGTTGATCTTGCCGCAGTTTTTGCCGCCTTTGCTGTTGCCGGATTCGTCGTTCTCTGTGGTCATTTGCTTGTAGAGTTCAGGCTTGATACGGCCAATGCTGGTTGGTTGCTCATCCACATCATAGTCATCTCCCAGGTCCAGACTCCTACCTGCATTTGACGGGAAGGTGGCGCTTGAAGGAACTATGCCTGGAAAGAGGAGATAAAGAAGCGAAAGAGTAGCATGAGTGATTTGATGAGTGTTCAGAAAAAGTTGGATTAAAAACTGAACGATTGCCCAAAGCAATTTTTTTTTTTTTTTATGAAAATCTTTAATTTAAAGTTAACATTTTTCTCTTTAATATTATAATTCTTCTCATTTTTAATCGTAATATAATATTAATAAATATCATATTACACACATTCCGTTCGCTGAAACTAATGGTGCAGAAATTTGTTACATTTCACAATTAATTACAAATAAATGGCAAGTTAAAAAATACACTGTACAAAAATAATGTACAATGTGCTAGTTTAAAAAAATATAAAAACCACAAATATATGCATATACATACATATATATGCATACATGTGTTGTTGTTGTTTTCACCTACCTTAATTGTCTAAGTGTGTTCAACTGTGTCTAGTTAATTAAGTGATTTCATGTGTGTATCTAAGTTCCAGTTTGCTTCTGTTTATTCGTCTGTTCTTATCTTTAATATGTGTGGTTTTTGTTCTGCCTGCCTGCTTCCTTGCTTCCTAGAGGATTAAAACTGTTTAAGTTTATTTTCTTGTTGAGTGCTCCTGCTCCCAAACCACACCGTGACATATACATACATATATATATATATATATATATATATATATATATATATATATATATATATATATATATATATATATATATATATATATATATGATGCACAGGTGTATAATGAAACAGCATGATTATTGAACAACATATCATACATACTACATACTTTCTATTTTAAAAGGAAGGTCCACAACATGGTCTTTTTCCACAAAATTTTTTCTTATCCAATAAAATACATGGCCAATATTGTGTGGTTACCCATTGAAATGAACCGGTTTGGCCCTTTAATTCTAGTGAAGACAAATCTGCAGAACAAAAGAGAACATTTCTTTTATTCATTACGTAACAGCTTTTCACAAAAGGAGCGTTAAGATAAATTCTGGTGTAGTTAATGCAACTGCATATTATTAAATATGAATAAAAACACTGCTGTGCCAAAGCTCTGTACAACCGAAAGCAGTGGGAAAATCTTCAAGAGCAGCCAAATACTGAAGCTCAATTAAATATTACTCTTTAATGTGCAAATAGTACATGACAAATATCTAATTTCAAGTGGACAAGTACAGTGCTGTAATTAAGTGTGTCCTGGAACAACCCCAAATGAATCAAGTATGCATGAGCAGAATTTGTCTTGGTTCCAGGGATTATGGAGCAGCTAAACAATAAAAACTTGCCCTGAAGTGACACTAAAATACATTATTGAAGCCATAAAATAACAAAGCAGTCTCAGATGAAAGACTCCACTCTTCTCTAAATATTTATGCATCATCAGCAATATTCTTTTCAAATAGAAATATTTTTACACCTCTCTTGTCGGTGTGAGTGTTCATCTATTTAGTAATGTTTTGGGAGCTTGTGTTATGTGGTATATGTGATTTATGATGTCTTATGAGTCCTGCTGTGAATGGTCTGACAATGTGATTCATAGCATGCGTTTCCTTCAGTTTATACAATGCTGCATATTTTAATGAAATGTGTAAATGTGTATGCAGCTCTGGGTGTGCAAATGACTGCAGGGACAGGCTGAAAGTGTAGAAAAGTTGCAGAAAAAGGGAAGGATGGGATGCAGTTGAATTAACAATTAACATATTTAGAGATTTATATATTTAGGGAAAATGAATATAGGAAATACGTGGAAACATTCAGTAATTTTGTTATTGTGCAACATTGAAAGTCATGAAATGGGAAAAACAGCCCCTACCTTGGGCAAGAAGCATTCTTTTTAAATGTATTTAATGCCTATTTGATTTTTGCAGAATAATACTTAATACTTAACTCCTATTTTTTGACTGTACTGATTGATTGAATGAGAACAAAACTAAAACTCAAGATAATGACACTATTTGATTCTACAGAGCTGATTTATAGCTGAACTGAATTTGCTTCATAAATGAATTTGGAAATACAGACAGTGCTACTGAACTGGATTATATCAGCATTAAACTGACTTGAGCTGAGTAATGAGACACCTGCCTCCTGTAGAGCTGCTTATAGCTGAATTGTTCTTGTTTCATAATTGATGAACTACACAGTTATCGAACTGAATCAACAAAACAATGACAAAAATGTATTTATAGAGCCAGAGTCGATTTTTTATATTTGGTATTGTCCTGCTTTGTATTGTTTAAACTGCTACATAAATCATCTGTCTTGAACTGTAATAAATATATCTAAAATATATCCGATATCAATCATTAAAAAAAAAAATATATATATATATATATATATATATATATATATATATATATATATATATATATAAATAATAATATGAAAAATATAAATATCTAACCCCAAAATATTATATCTAATAATATCTAACTATTATTATATATTTATATATTTTTGTTATATTTAAATATATTTTTTATTTATTATAGCTGAGTTACCAGACAATTTTTGATAATGTCTTTTGATCAAATTCTCAGGTTGCTACAGTATCTGCTCATACACAGTATATCAAAATGAAAAACAGAACCTCTGATGGGTAAGCATTATACTGAACCCAAACTTCTGAAAAGCGGTGTATGTGTAATTTGGCACTGTTACCTGGTGGATGACGCTGGCTCGGTGGTCTGTCTTTGCATGCGCTGCGTGCGGCGCAGGAAGTGCTCCCTCATGGAGAGCTGCACCTCGGCAGGGATGTCGGGAGAGGTGTGACTTATTTTAACAGCTGCCTCCAGGAAGCCCATCGACGCCAAAGGATACTTTTCCTTCTCAGTCGCCATAGTGACCTCAGACGGCTGAGGACTGGGCAGAAGAGACGGTAGATGAAACGATGGGCAGTCGTCAGGCGCGAGGGCCGCAGAACTCGACGAGAGGGCTTTGTTCCTCCAAGGGACCCAGCACAGCCTCCAGGAGACGAATGCAGCGAGCAACAGCAGCGCCAAGCCACACGCTATTATCACACCGATGGGGGGAGGCCAACAGCGATGTCTACAGCCAGGCGGAAGCGAAGGGCCGCACAATATGGACAAACAGATGGTCAAAACAGCGAGACAGACAGAAAGAAAAGTGCATTAGAAGGGTCAAACGACTCTCATCTACGGAGCTGTTTACTGTAATCATCTGCAAATCAAACACTGCGTTTGACACCAAGCACACTCTCACAATCACGCGGAGCAGAAATGATGAAATGTAATTAAAGTTATCACAGATACAGGCCTATAATCTATTTCCAAGGAACAATGCTTGCGGAAGATGCCGCGGCAATATCAAGCACTTTCACTTGCGAAGCTTTCCACCCATCAATGGCTCTTATGCACGTAGGCGGAAAGCAAGCTCAAACTCATTTCTTCACGATTACTGAGAATTTGCTTGCAATAGAACAAATGGACTGGAGAAGCTCCAAAACTGCTGACAAGCGGCATGTAAACATTAATTTAAAAGCAAAGGAGACCTGTCATTTTGTGTGGGAGCTCTATAGGAATTCGGGTTATGTGGGCTTTATTTCCGACTGAGGTGTGTTTGCACAGTAAGAAATACTGATTGCATTTTTTTCTTTTAACCCAGCGCTCTCCGCCCACCGCTTCGACCGGTTTGATTTATTTGAAATAATGCATGCTAGGATCTCCCTGGGCTTCCTGAGGAGTGTACAATGTGTCCTTGCTCAAATGGAATATAAATCTCTACTGACAGTTCAAAGGGCCTGGGGCCACATCTAATTTAGAGTCTTTTAGAACTTTTGTTCTTTATTCAGTTCCTCATTTTTTGCCAAGTCGTTTGTCATTATGTGACTACTGTAAGCACACAATACAAAGCAAAGAAGACTCAAGGTCAGAATGCAGAATTGGAGAAATTAATCAAAACTTTGGGAGACATGCAGATATAAAAAACATAGTTTATAATATACCCAATAGAAAAAAATATACATATATGCGCCAATGCTGCATTTATTTGATCCAAAAATACATTAAAACAGTAAAATAGAGAAATATTATTAAAATTAAAATGCTAAAAACAGCAATATTGTGAAATATTATTACAATTCAACATAACTGGTTTCCGCTTTAGCAGAAATTTCAGCAGCCATTACTCCAGTTTTCAATGTCATCCTTCAGAAATCGCTGTAATGTTGATTTGGACATGAAGAAATCAAGACACATCCTTGTTGATTGTCTGTTTTGACTGCTTAATATTCACATGCAATATATTCCACAAAACAGTTTTAACAGAGGCTCATTTTATTTAAATGTATTTTTCCATTTTAAAAAACTCCTTCATACGTCCTGCTTTAAGGATGTTTAGATATTTGCTAGAAACAAGACAAATATACTGCTTTAATTATTTGTTTATTTTGCATTGCATCATACTGTAAGTGTTGATATAGCTTCTCTAAAGTTTCTAATAGTTTTGATGTTACAAGCCGTATTTTTGCTGAAGTTCCCTGTTTCATGTGAATAAGCTGTCTACGGTTTTCTGTAAATTCTGTAAACTGCTTTCTCTAAAGTGTCCATTTGAAGGGCTCAGGGTTTATGCCGAGTGGATATGAAATTTCTAGGTCCAGGGATTTATGTGTTCAGAGGATTTCACATTCAGACGCTGCCGTATAGCTTCTGTTTTGTCATCCGAAATGATCCAGACTCTGAAATGTGGCTCCCGCTGGTTTGCCTCTGTTGTCTTTTGATTTCTAATAAGTTTGGCTAGCCTGCACAGCTGGACAGCCGCGATAATGTCAAGCTGACGTGGCAGTTGCGTGGTGTGGTTAAATAACAATTTTAATCATGTATAAAATTAGTGATAAAATGTATAAGAATGTCCATTTAATCCTTTTCGCATCCAAAATAAATTAAATAGCATTACCCAGTTTGAGCATTTACTGTATGCAATTTATGGTATGCTGGAAATTAAGGATAAATTGGCTGTTAATCAGCATGAAGACAGCACTACAGAAGACATGCGGCGGTAAATGCAATGTGAGCGCTGGGGTTTTCTTGCATCCATTGAGATATGGATAATGAATCTAAACAGTGTGACACTGTGACTCCCCATGGACCTGGTTGCCAGCCGGCTTGATAACCACACAATGCTGGTTATAACACTCAGTTAATGAGCCGTGCATATAATGGTTCATAAATGTAATCAGTCATTTAAAGTGTATTTTTCCCATGCCTGAACAGGACAGAGGTCACACGTTTGAGGTGGTCGTTTGGAAAAAAACCTAACTTGTTTCGTGGACTAAAATCAAAAACTAAGGTCAATGACATGTAACATATTTTTTGTATGTTCACTACATTTTCCAAAAAGCAATTAAACACATTAGTAACTGATAAACAACAATGTTTTTAGGGAGTCATACCACATGGATTTTACTATTTATTTATACACTATACTATACCAGTGGTTCTCAATTCCAGTCCTCGCATACCCCCGCTCTGTATATTTTGCATGTCTCGCACCTGATTCTCATTATCAGCTTGTTAGAACTGAGCTCCGTGCATGACCTGTGTTCCGATCGACATTGTCCCTACACAGTGTTCATGGCTCTCTACTCCTGAGCAGGAAATCTGTTAAAATTTCCCTACTTCAAATATTCATTCATGGAGCTGCGCAATATCTTCAAACACTGAAGAGTGATATCATATAATTCTGTAAATAAATACAATTTACGTCTTGCATGCTTCAATAGCCTTTGCTATGAACTGAAATTATGGCGGAAAATCCTGTTGTCCACTTTGCAGGGCACTTTTGTTTGAATAGAACAAACATTTTAATAAGATCTTTGTAATCAAATCAACAATAATTGCTCGAATTTAAGTGTCCGACAACTAAGCAAGCCAGAGGCAATGGCGGCAAGGAACCAAAACAATCTTGGGAGAAACCAGGCTCAGTTGGGGGACCAGTTCTCCTCTGGCCAGACAAAACCAGCTCCTTATTTCCAGTTTAATTTTAAAGGCAGATATGTCAGATTGTGAAAAGGAGTTATAGTGTGTGTGTGTGTGTGTGTGTGTGTGTGTGTATCCCTGAGATCTAAAAATATATATTTTAATAGTTAAGTATCACATTTGCCTATTTCATCATTAATTATTTTGATTGTTATTTTAAAATGATTTACTTTAATTTCATGTTTTTGTAATTTAATTACATGTTTGCCTTTCATTAAACTCACAAACCCTCTGAAGTTGCTTTACAAACCCCAGTTTGGGAAACCTTGATGTATTAAAATGTTTAATACACTTCATGTTGTTAATTACAATGAAAGGAATAGATTTTCTCACTCTTTGTATTTTATGGTAAAAAATGACAAACAAGATGGGTCAAAAGTAATCTAAAAGTAATCTGATTATGTAATGGATAATGTTACTGACTACAATTTTTGTCATGTAATTTGGAATAGTAACGGATTACAATTTGTAAGCAATCTACCCATCTCTTTTTTTTTTCTTTTTACACATGAAAGCACAGGTCAGCGGAGTAGACTGCAGCTACACATTCCAATTAGATACGCAGCCACGCTTTTATTTGTTCTCCATTTACTCTCCATATAGCTATCATCCTGAAAAAACAACCTCGTCCTCTGATGCATAATGAATCCAGCATTTATGTTTGTGGAACCTGTGTCCCATCTTATAAGCCTCTCTTGGCACTCTGCAAAATTTTCCAGCCCAGTGCTGCAGGAGCAGAGGGGAGAACATGCTGTCCTATGAGATAGCACATGAAAGGTGGGGGCTGTTAATTTCTCCCCCTCCTCCTCAGGCACAGGGTTCACCAGGGTTGAGCCATGTCTGGAGCACATGAGTAATATCAGGAGGCCCACAAATTCAATTAAGATTTGTTTTGAAACTGAGTCAGAGCACAAACTGGGGCCCGAGGGTTTTCCCTTCAAATGTCTTCCAATGTAACCTGGTTTCCATAGAAACCCAGCTATAAGACGCGATGCGTGCCCTGTCAGCTCTTATCATCGAATCCTGAGCAAAAACAAAAAGCTTTGTTGTGCGCTCAAAGGACAGCATGAAATGAAGAATTAATGTCCGAGGACATAAAACGCCAGGCGACAAACAACAACATTAAGGGGTCATCTGAACCTTGAAATACGGCCAATTAAATCATGGTCCTTCTGTTAATTACTGGGTAAAATTGCAACAGAACGGACAACTGGACTAACACTTGCTAATTTACCCACACACAAAGCACAATCAGGAAGATGGGGATGCTGTGTGTTAACCCAACTCAGTGGCCCTCAATTACACAGTCTCTCTTCCTCCCACGCATCTCTGACAGCTGATATTTTCAGGACAATGGGAGCACACTGATAGGAACTGGCATCACAATCAGTGGCCACCATTAGCGAGAGCTCAGAGGGTTTGTCATATCATGCCTTTGAACTAGATCTGCATCCCCATGTGAACACATTTACATTTAATATTGATGCTGGAATCCGTGGAAGAATGCATCGCAAAGTGTAAATCTGTCTCCTATAGGGTCTATTACCAGAGGATGTATGCAAATATAACCACAGAAGGTCTCAAGCCTCCGAGTCCACCGAAGCCTTGCTACGTTTTTCAAGATCAATTACATCGGCTTGAATAAATCAATGTGACAGCTCAGTAAAGAGCGCTCTGTGATTTTAGTAACAGTATTATACACACTATTGTTCAAAAAGAATTTTATTAACTCTTTTAATCAGTAAGGATGCCTAATAATGTATGTAATAAGAATTATAATTTTACCATTATATACATTAAAAATAAATCCTGTTTAAATGTAAGCATATTTGAATGATTGATCTGGAATAATTGTGTGGGGAAAAATTATGTAAAAAAAAGACTGTTTTTACTGTATTTTTATATATATCTTTATTTGGGTGTAAGAGACCCACTAACCTCACACTTTTAGTATTTTTTTAATTATTAATATTAAAAATGAAGCCAATTATGAACCACTAATTTACAAATATTTATTATATATAATTTCTTCAAATATTGTAATAAACTAAATATTTTTACATTATAATAAAATATAAAACTAGTGAAAATCTGATCAAGCGTTTAAAATGAGAGAGAATACAGGACAAGAGTGAATAGGACAAGTGTAAAAATCAAGGTGCAAGCCTTGAGGACATTCTTCAGTTGGTTGCTTCACAGCATAAATCACAGCACATGATGCTGCATGACATCCCAGGATTTTTAGGGGGAGCTTTTCTCCTCGCTTCTTCACAGAGCAAAATATCGGCTCTGCAAGTAAATCTCCATGCCACATCCGGGCCATTTTTAGATTGCTCTATTTCATAGCTCCTTCTCCACTGCAATCTCAAATCCCCTAATTCCCTGGATCTCCAAATGGCGGAGCGCCACAGCAAACAAAGCCGGGGTTCTCAAACTGAAGGACTGCTGGGAGCAATGCAGAATTCATACGCTATAAGACTTTGGGAGGTAAACAGGCTCTTGATGAGCTTTAGGCACATATTCATAAATTCATTGTAAAACCGTCTGAAGCATCTGGACAATGTTCTTAGCAATGACACACAGTCCCAGAGCTCGACAGACTCCAAGAAGACTTGGAGAAGAGATTTTTTTCCATGTAAGTGAAAGTGATCTGAGGAATATCTTGCTCGTACGAGACTGAACCCAAGGGACTAAGAAGAGACCCGCAAGTCTATCATCAAAACCTTTGAAAGCTCAGAACTCCACAGACACAGTTTCTTAAAGATAATGATAACCAAGAGACAACGAAAATGCTATATTCACAGAATCATACTCAAACACACTAGAGAGACAGGCAGTGATTTTGGAATTTAGCCTTGAATAAAACATTTGGTGAAACATCAAGGAGATTTTTTCCCATTTAAGCATAGAGAATTATGGAAAAATGGAGAAAGGAAAAAAACAGAAGGGGAAAATGTAGGTATATAGCTTCTATATGCATAAAAGTTAAAGGTAAATAACATATCATATCATATATAATCACCTTATATCACATGAAAGCAAGTTGTCAGGAACTAGTGAAATGCTTCTGCTGTGAGCATGTAAGAAATACTGCTGCTGCACATATAACATAACCCCATATGAAATATGCATGAACCCCCCCATAGCAGATCTATACAGGTGGAGCTGGGGAAGGTGGAGGTTTCTGAAGCGCACTGCAGCTACTACAGTAAGCATTGGACAAGTATTTGAATGTTGGGCAGCGAGCTCACCGGCTGCTGATACAAAAAGAACCAATCAGCTGTGCCTTCTAGAGTTTCATGACAAAACTTTAGATATATATAAAGAATGTGCAGTCTCATTTTTTCACAAATGGGAAAAGCACATCACACAATATAGCAGAATAAGTTAACCATGTAAATCAAGACCTAGTCACCAACATGTGTCATTTAAATGTGATTGTGACAAACAGTTTCAGGAATTCGTTCATCCTCATTCAAGATAGGATTTGGTCTTAGATGGCAAAAAAAGCACCTCAGAGGCATTGCAAGTGAACAGACGTCCTTGAAAGGACTTTCCAACTATTTGACTTTGTACGTTTTCCCTAGTAAACCTCCAGGGCGCAAGGGAAGCACACAATTGTTTGTGAATTGAATCCCTGTTGTTAGAAGAGCTTGTCAATCTAGCCATAAAAATGCAGATTACGAGAAATGCATGTTTTCTACTTCTTCACTGAAAACTTTTGAGTGACAACATTTGGAAGTGGCAACAATTTAGAGAAAAAAAATGAAAGGAATAGTCGTGGGTACAGTGGAAAGATGTGTGAAGCGAATCATAATGTTAAGTCTTGCCGTAGCCAGTCCCATGACAACGCTAAGTAATCTGCTCACCTCCTACCTGAATGTCTCACAGGATGGTTCCCATGGCTTACCAACAGACTGCATGCACACACACGCTATTAAATTCCTGAACTCACATCCTTTATTCGACACAGCTTGATTGTCTGAAGTGTTTATCGATCTGATTCTACCACACAGACCTCTGTGCGAAAGGTGTAACAAATCACATACAGCTGCTGTGCACCCTCACATCCACATTGCCCTATTAGCAATAACATGCCAGTGCAGATCATTTCAACAGTAGCCAGGTGTTTATCTGACAACAAATGATAAACCGGCTGTCCTGTATCTTAAAAGATGCTCACATGTTTATCTATCGCGTTGAGTATTTAATACTGCATGTGAAATCCTTTACTATTGTACATAGTAAAATATGCCTTATTAAATGTGATCATGTAGAACTATTTATTTATTAACATTGAGATAATACTAAATCAAACAAATAAATAAATGCTCATCTTTTGAACTTTCAGTTTATCAAGAAAATGTCAGTATCACAGTTTCAACAAAAATATGAAGCAACTTGACTGACACTGAAGACTGAAATAACCGGCTGCTGAAAATTCAGCTTTGCCTTCACAGCAATAAATGCTTTTTAAAATGTATAAAATTGTCATAAGAAAATGTATTCATATTTTAAATTATTACTGAAATATTAAATATTTTACTATATTTTTTGAACAAATAAATGTTGATGAAGAGGCCTTAAAAACAAAATGAAATAAATAATAAATTCTGACACCAAACTTTTGAAGAGCGCACTTTACAAGACATCTTATTACAGGCCAGCACCAAAATAGGAAAAACTGAGTTCTAGTGACACTATGTGTCTCCTTTGTGTGTTTCTGTCTCACTACCAAAGACAAAAAAATCTATATTAAACTGGCATATGCTATACTATATAACACTGAGCTCACTATAACACCAACACTTGCACATCATTATTTCAGTTAGGAAAAAAATATTATGACAGGCTCAGCCTTTTACTCAAGTAGCTAATGGGGTGAGGCTGCAGTATTTATATTCAGGTCTTTGCATACATCTACATTTAAAACAACCGCTTTCGGAAGAGAAAATTAATTCTTATGACTAATTTAAACCCTGGTTGATATGTAAAATAATCATCATGTTTATTTTTGGAGATTGTATTATAATACACCCACTTGTGCTTTTATATCAACAGAAAACACACTAATTGGAATAACAGAAGAGCGGGGGGCAGAAGGAATAAAACATCAATGAACATTTTTTATGCTCTGCCTTGATATACCAGCCATAACCAGGACAGTCTCATAAGAGAACTGTCATTGTAATGACTTTTATCCAGCAACCACCAACCGTGTCGGTCATGTGAAGTCTTATCCTCAGTGCAAAGGATTCCTTTGCACAATTTAGAAAAACATGTCAAACATGGAAATAAATTCAAGCACAATCTATTTTTTTTGTTACATTTTATTTAATTGTAATATTTTACATACATACACGTGACCCTGGACCATAAAACCAGACTTCAGTCTCACAGATATATTTGTGCTGAATGCATTGTGGTTCAAAATTATAGAATTTTCCTTATGCCAGAAAACATTAGGATATTAAGTAAAGATAATTTTTGTATACATATTTCCTACCATAAATATAGTTAGACTTAACTTTTGATTTTGCTACTAACTTTTGCACAACTTTAAAGACAATTTTCTCAAAATGTGGATTTTAATCACACCCTGAGACTCTAGATTTTCAAATAGATCCATCTCAACCAAATATTGTCCTACAAAGCTTATTTTTTCAGCATTCAGAAAACGTATAAATCTCAATTTCCAAAAAAAAAATTTACCTCATGACTGGTTTTATTGTCCAGGGCCATACGTCTATTAAACTCATTTTTAACATTATGAATAAACTACCTTTTTGGTACCTTTGACCAAAAAAAAAAAAAAATCATCTGTATTTAAAAATGATTTTCTGTAGAAAACAAAAAAACATACGAGTTCAAGTTTTGGTGGTGCGGTTTAAACATTTTGTCACTTTTCTTAAAATAGTGTGTTGCAATACTGACAGCAGACATTTCACACAAACAAAACTGAGACAGATGGGCTCAACAAACAATTATTTTCTTTTTCTTTTTTTACGAAAAAGTACAATTACGCGTATGTGACATTTGACAGTTGACTGAGTTTGTTATGCTTATTTTTAGCGCAGTGGATTCAGGTGTGCCAATTAACTGTGTGGGCAGGCAATAAAAGAGCTGCTGTCTGTCTCCACTGTCCACTGCAGCATTTACAATCCTCTATAATAACTGAACCCATCCCACATATCTTCCTATTACGCATATCCTGGACTTTAATTGGTTCTATCAAGAGCGATATATACCTAATTTATAGATCTTTCATGGAGAGCAAAAACACATCCTAGAAATCATGGAGGCAGATGCCTTCTGATGGACACCAGGAGCGTTATACTGCGCGGGGAAGATTTATGCGACATGGAAAACGTAATAAAGTTTTGTAGGATTTGGCCCGTGCGTCTCCTGCCGGTTTATAGCTGCTTTCTTCTGAACACGTATCACAACAAATTCAGCAGGGATTCATTTCTTAGCTGTAAAATTAGATTAGGCTCATTTAATGTTTCACTTCTTTTTACTACAGCTGGCATTAAAATGGTAAGCCCTGTCTGTCCAAGGAAAAAAAAAGAAAAAAAGCCTATTATGTCTGATTTACTCTTGACACGTTATTGCTAAAATGAGTCATGATTCTGCCAGCCTGATCTTGTGAAAGTTGCTGTTTTATAAAAATATGGAACATGGGTAGATGCTTTTATTTAGCATTTGATTGAATCCCAGAGAAAAAGTGTGTGAACCAAATTGAAAAGCCAAGCTATTGTGTTTAGCCATTAATATCATGTGTCAGACGGGCTTCTTGGCAGAGATAGATATTTTATGTAAGCAAAAAAAAAAAAAAAACACGAAAGAGAAACATTTAGTATGTTGGAAGGAAACAATAATGGTAGGCAAAATATTAAGCATCAAACGAATGATGGTTAGTGCTTTTTGGAAGTTAAATTTGTAGCGCTTAATCATAACATAAACAATGAAAAAAGAATATAGTGTAAAATATGATTATATAAAAAAAATAATTTTATGATTTTAAATGATATTGTACACACACACACACACACACACACACACACACACACCAAACACGGATTTTAAAAGTTGAAGAAACTAGATTGTCAGTAGAAGGTAATATCAAAGCTTTTCACATCCTTTCTTGTCAAAACTGTCTATGTTCATTACTCACAACCGACCAACCTCAGGCCTGCACTGGATCAGGGCTTGTTTGAAGGTTAAGCAGACAGTTGTTGCAGATATAAACCTCTGTAAATAACATTAATGCTTTTTGTAAATTGCTGACTAATCAGTTGCCTTGATAGCTCAGGGCCTTGGTTCCTTCTGGCCTTTGGCCTGTGACATGAAATAAACATCATGTCAGCACTATAGAGAGAGTAATGCATCACTTCACTGATCCTTGACTTGACAGTGGCATGACAGCGGGAGTCACGGGGCTGTTGGGCGAAACATCACACAGCATTAGGACTGATGAGAAGTGTGTGTGTGTGTGGGGGGGGTCTATTTTGCACATTTTCAGTGTGGAATAAAAACGGGAAAAATAATCATATTTCAGGTAATGCATCAAGCCTGGGTTCAGGTTTAAAGGCATATGCAGTTCACCCTAATTTCTGCCATTATTTGCTCACATGGATTTTCTGTGAAACACAAGAGTATTGAAGAACCCTTCACACTGTAGATCGTTTCAATATAATGACAGTTTGGATTGATGTGGCATTGGACTACAAGACGCCCAAGAATCGATGACATTGAGATTATTGATGTGCCATTGAATGTGCCATGTCTTAGGATGTAAATAATTTTAAAAAATCAACTATTTTCCAATATATTTCCAGTAGCAATCTACTTGTTAAACAAAAAACGCTGTCTCGGTTTTTAATGTCTGAGCTGAAGGAATTATTAGGAATTATCTCTTGTTCATTTTAGTTATTCGCTTCAAATTAACTTACATTTATTCACATGCAGCATAATTCTACTCCATTCTAGGAATCTCTTCATTCAGGCAATTTATTTATTTAAAAGTTTAACTAAATAAATTCATTAATTAACAGGTGTATGTTATAATTGACCAGTGTTGTTATTGTTTTCTTAATGAAAACTAATAATACTCACAATAAGGTTTATTAATGAATGAAATTAATAAAAGTGCATCTGCTTATTATTAGTTCATGTTAGGTTTAACAGGTTTAACATTAACAGATAACTGAAGATTTTAATAATGAATTAGTAAACATTCATATTAATATTTAATAATTAATAATTAACAAATGAAACCGTTTTGTAAAAGGTTACCAAATCTTCTCACACTATTGAGCAAATGGCGGAAAAAATTATTACATAAAAACTGAAATAAATTATGTTTAACTTTAAGTACTACATTTTGTAAAAATAAAACTAAATAAAATAAAAATAAAAATAAATATAAATATTTTAAAAAGCTATTAAAATGACAAAAGCGCATAATGAAAAGATAACTAAATGAAAGCTAAAAATATAAAAAGGAAACTCATTCAGAACATTGATAAATACTGTTAATGTAACAGTTTTTGGCCTGGTTATTAAATTAACGTTTTATTATATTTTTGTTATTAAAAATCATTTGAAGAAAATGTCACCCTGAATTACTAAGCTATCTTTTTTAAAAACCTGTATAAAGAAAAAAGCACTGTTCTCACACTGCTCTGTGCAACATTTACCTCGACACATTAAAGTTTGATTTGCTGATCCTGATCAACTGTGAAGAAACGTGGTGTTTACTGGCCACAGGATGTTCTTCACATGGGAGATAGCTTTACAGAAACTGTTCAAGCTGAAGTGTTTGGATTTGACAAGTGTCCTTAGTGTTGCTTGAGGGAGAATTTCCCATTAAAATAACATGAGGAATTAATACTGCATGGGTAAATTATTGACAGAACACACTACAAACTACTGTAGCACACAAAGGGATACACGGAGCTTTCTGTGAGCGTGTGTGACTATCATAAAAATGAGATCCATTGAAGTTAAACAGCCTGCAGCTGCTCTCTAATCTCATAGAAGCACAATATCTGCATCTCTGTTTACATTTTACTGTTATTTTCAATATTTTCAACTCAAAAGTGTAGACCTTTTCTGATCCAGAGTAAGACCCCTGGGGAAGACCGCTACTGTGTTTTACAGTCATAAAACAGACTGCTCCTTTACTGGTTCTCTGGGGATCACACACACACACACACACGCACACACTCACACACACACACACTCACACTATAAGCACATCTCACACCTCACCACTCACATTTGCCACCTGCCAGTACAGACTTTACAAGTTACAAAATCTGCAGCGTCTCACTTGGTTCACACATCCAGCTGTTGCATGGGAATTCTTTACAGTTTTGTCTCCAGTGACATTTGTGAAGCCCTAAAGCATCCTGCAGGGCCAGAACCGTTGGGTAACCTCTCTCTTGACACCGTCAGCTCATGTGTAATGTTGTTAACGCCTGTTTACAACAAGTCAGATACAATGATACTCAGCAACAGCAAACAAACTATGTACATCAAGTACAATAAAGAATTAGCGACATGGCAAGGGAGTTTTTTGGCACGCAAACAATAAAAACATATTAACTTGGCATCTACGTGAAAAAATACAGATTATTGCAATATGCTAATCTGATCTAAAATAGGATATACATTAGCATTCCAATTCCTCTCACTGGTATTTACACTTATTACTGGACACAATTGTTTTTGTGCCATAAATGTCATGTGACTAATCACTCTCTAGAGCTGCAGGAAAAATGATGTCATTACACCACTAATGGTACATCAACAATCACAAACCCTTTTCTGGTAACTACCCTGAGCTGTAATGTGAAAGACGGCAGACAGGGAAAAATACAGTCCATTTCACTCTATAAGGGGGTAGTTTATCCTCATGTCATTCTCAACTACTTCTTCAGGAGAACATCAAAAATGATAGTTTGAAGAATGAACAGACAACTGTTTTGTCAGCCATAAAATGACAAAAATAACACTGGAGCCAGCTAACTTTCATTTCACAAACACACACAAAAAAAGCCATTTTCAGTGAGGTCACTGATGTGTACAATAATTGCAGTGTTTCTGAAATTTCCAAGCACGCTTGTCACAGAAAACATGTACATATGAAATACGTATGTATTTAACATTTTTAAATTAAATGTAATAAATTAAATGTATTAAATATCAGTGCTGGCATTTTTTTATGATTCAGAATGTATTAAACAGTTGCAGAACAACTGCTACATACATCAGTTTTTTATGTAAATTAGATTAGAAATTTAACTAAAAAATAGAAGGGTGCGACTTTAGCTTTGCAAAAGGATGCTACATAAAACGTATGTGGAAAGCAAATTCACTATCTGGCAGCAGGTGACGCTTATGGACCAGCAATGATCCAGCGTTTCCTCCGTTAACGCTATAAACAAAGCAGCATGTCGCTTATTAACAGTACTTTAGTATGCATTATACAGATGTAAGATGAAAAGAAAATACCATCCAAACGTTTCCGAAGACCCTCAGAGGTCCATTTATTTAAACCCCACCCCAATTCAGTATTTAGGTTTTCCTCCACCATTTTACGTTTTGAAAACAGTGATCTTGCTATGCTTGCCACAGTGTCTTTGCATTCATCTTCAGCATCTCTGGCTTCTGTTAATGGCTGTTTACAGTTGATTTACCAAGTAAAATAATTTGTTGTGTGTTATTAAAGGCTTAGTTCACTCCAAAATGAAAACTCTCTTCGGAATACAAATTAAGATATATATTTTTTTTAAATCAGAATGTTCTCTGACCCTCCATAGCAACACAACAGAAATTTTCCCAGGTCCAGAAACATAGTAAATACATCGGTAAAATAGTCCATATGATATCAGTGGCTCAACTTCAGTTTTGCGATACTATGAGAATACTTTTTTTTGCACAAAGAAAACTAACATTTTATATTAACTCAACCATTCTTTTCCCCCGAGTTACATCTTCCACCATTTTAGAAAGTATCACAACACATGCGCTTTCCTCTAAGCGTAAACAACGCCTTACTACTTACCATGTGTGAGCTTTCCCCCGACGTATACAATGCTGATTATGTCAAATACATTTTAAATAATCACCACGATGCTGGAAGATGTAATTCACATGGGCTGTTTTCATAATGTATTTACTATGTTTCTAGACCTGGGAACATTTCAGTTGTGTTGCTGTCTATGGAGGGACATATAGCACTCCCATTTCTTATAATAAATATCTTAATTTGTTTTCGAGGATGAATGAAGGTCTTATGGGCGTGGAACAACATGAGGGTGAGTAATTAATGGCAAAATTTTCATTTTGGGATGAACCCTTTAATAGTTTATGTGTATGCAGTTATCAAGGAACTCCTCTAAATTCCTCAGGCACTATTTGTCACCACATAATATGACAAAACAAGTACTATATCAGACTGAAATATTAACAATAAAATATACATATAACAGCTGGTGCTAATGCAGACATGCTAACTAGCATGCTTTCTTCTATGTAAGAAGATTGTTTATTTCTGTGGGCTGCAAATGTTCTGTCTTAAAAATCTTTCAGACATATTTTGAATAAGCCATAGGAGAAAAACTGAAAGTGAAGGCAGGGATAGAAAGTGGAAAAAGACAGCAAAGAGATGCAGAAACAGAAAAAAACCCTGTAGTCAGGCTAATCAACCCCATCATGTCAGTGAAGTGTGTTAATCTGCACATGATCTGCCCTGTGATCACTAAGCGTCTGCACACACTGCAGCAATAAGATGGTCTTCAAACTGACGGCATGAAACAAGTGGGTAAGTGACACCGCAGACATGCACAGCATTACAAAACACAGAATACAGCCGTGAGGCGCAGATCCACGCTGTTCCACCATCAGCACCTAAAACACTTTCTTCATGCATAATGCAACACTATTGATTTATGATAGTGCTGTATATTTGGTAGGTGATAGAGCCAAAGTTTGCTCACTCTTACTGCACTGCTGCACTGGCAGAGCAGAATTCTCTCTCTCTCTGTGGAACGAGGGTGTGCCGGTGCCGGCGCTGTGCTTCACAGATGGACTGACATATTTACGAGGGGTTTCCAGCAGGGTGAAACACCGAGACTTGCTCCCAGTTGATGAGGCTGACTTATACCAAACCTGACATCTACCCCATGCACTGTTCTTGAACTCAATGCGCTGCTAGGATCCCTGTGCAGCAGGTAGGATTGGAGGAGGCTTATGTACCCTGCAGCCATGATTGCTCACTTACACACACACAAACAAACAAACACACAAAGTGATACATGATCACAGTCGCTGTTATGCGCAGCTGAGCACAATTCACCTGCCAGACTACGAGATCAGTATGTATTCTGCCGGCAGATGGAAAGAACTCATAAAAGACAGAAAACAACAACACAAAACGCACAAAGAGGACGTGGTGTGGGCAGAAACCCCTTTGATTAAATATTTACAAAGGCTTTTGAAAGGGCAAGGGATAAAAAAACAAGCACCTACAGTGCCACTCAGTCATCGTCTGCTTTCAAAGTGTTCACGTTCAACCGGAGAGATAAAATAAAAGCGATAAAGAGCGCACGAGCAACTGCATCCCCTCTTTGATGTGATGGACGCTGCTACACGTGCACAGACACACACACACATAGTAAATGCGCACATTGATACACCTGCTGGAAAATCCATTTTAAGTGTGTAAGCTAGTCTTTAGCTAGTCTAAACAGTCACCACGCTTCAGCCCGACCACCTTGAGCTATTTTTTGTTGTTGTTTAAGATCTTAAGAGACCAGGTAAAATCTACCATAAAAGCATTTAAAGGTAGATTCAGCTAGCATAATCAAAATATTCCAGCAGGAACTACTTCAGACAGTTGTAAAATCAAAGCAGCACGTGTATAGGAAGCCTCTTTGTTTCAGCATGCCCATGCAACCTGTTTCTCCCTTGAAGCACAAACCCATTCACAAGCTGTTCAAACAAATGCAAACTACTCTAAAAAGGTCCAACATTTTTGTACTCACCAACACTTGTTTCTTCCTTCTCACACTTTCCCTCTCTCTCTCTCCTCCTGTGATGCTTACGCTCGGCAGCGCCCCAAGCAGAATGAGCCTCCACCGCGCTTAAGAACCCAGTTTCTATGGCAGTCAGAGCAAGCCAGTCAGCAAGATACGGCGAAAGGCTGGGGGCAGATCCCTCACTGAGCTCTACGCACACTTACAAACACTCCACACTCCCATAATCCCAGTGGTGTTGCACCGTACGGCGCAATACACAACACGCAGGGCACAGACCTCTGTCACAGGGGCAGAGATGTAAAACACCAGAGAAACAGCTGTGATCCAAGTAAGTAGAATAACAAAGCAGCGGTGCTGCATAAGTTTGATGCATGCATATTAATGAGGCAACCTCATGAATATCAAACATATTTTGTGAATGCAGGAGATCGATTGAGTTTAGGACGTGTCAATGGATGAAAAGGAATGATTATGCAGTTTGGACTGATTAAAGAGAGCCGTGACAGCTGCAAAGATGGATGGATAGAGAACATGTGTAAGACACGCCACCTTTTTAATATTCCAATGGCTGCATTTCACCCCAGCCTCAGGCTGCCGCGTCCACGGTGGGTTTTGAACCACACTGCAGCACTAACTTCACCCGAGCTGGAGAGATAGCGGTTCCCCCCTGCCTCGCTCCGTCTAGATTACCATCACCCTATCAGCTGCATTCAGCTGAGCACAGTCAATGAGGAGAGCAGTCAAACCCTGGGACCACTTTCCTCCCGCTGCTATCGTCTGCACCAGGGCGCACCTCGTGCTTCTCAAACTGGAACCATTACAGCAGCCCTAAAGAATGAGAGCTATTTTGATTCACATAATGTATGCAACGCTACACAAGAGCCCCTGAGTAATTTCAGCAGCACTGTGGTGTAAAATTGCCTTTTCTTTTAGCTTTTTTTGCAATTACCAAATAGATTTTTCCTTAATTTGTAGCTTAATTTAGAGAGGAAAAAGGGTGTCTGCTTAGCCTAAAAGAATTGTTATTGTGAAATCAGGGCATGTCCTCGGTTTTATATAAAAGCAGAGTTCAGCCAAACATGGAAATGACTCTCATTATTTTCTCACCCCTGTGTCATTCAAAACCCACTTGTTTTCTTTTCTTCGGTGGATCATAGACATTTTAGATGTCTAACAGAGCACTTTTATGGAGCATATATCATTTTAGGAACTTAAAAGCTACAGCCAAACATGGAAATCACTAATTTTATCACCTTTCTGTCATTCAAAACTTACTTGATTTACTATCTTCTGTGGAACACTGAAAAACATTCAAAAACACACACTTTTGTGGTGCTTTGGTGCTTTCCAGCTTGAAACTATTTAAAGCCTTTTTGTTCCACTTAAGAAAGGAAAAAGTCTGTTTGGGTTGATATGAATGTGGGTAAATGACAGAATTGATTTCATTTCCCTTCATTTGTGGCTCCGTTTACAAAGGAAAAGGTGTCTTCTTATTTTAAAATAAAGTTATTGTGAATTCATGGCATGTCCTCAGTTGTATCTAAAAGGGGAATTCAGCCAAACATAAAAATGACTGTCATTTCTCACACATGTTATTCAAAACCCATTTGATTTACTTTTGTGGAAAAAGAAAATAGAGTGTAATGTTACACTTATAGTGTCTTTTTCAAGTGTCTTGAGAAGTTTGCATGGAAAAATGTAGTAGCACAACTATATTTCACATTTTGCGCTGCACTATTTGGAATGACATGAATCAGACTGACGACAGAATTGTTTTTAACTGGTGAAAAATTAAATGGATATAACAGTCACAGACAACGATTTGTTGCAACATTTAATCTTCTTTTGTAAAAATATAAATATATGCAAAGTCTGACACTGTGGGCAATTTCACTGACAAGTCAAGCTTTTTGTACAAGAAAGCCCCATTTATTTATACATGCCAGATGCCAGGAAGTTTGTATTTTTAAGACAAATGAGATGGTTTCTGAATGTCAATAAAGAACACATCGGAATTTTTCATTTTTGACAATAAAGTTCCCGCATGACAGGTTCTGCTTTTAAAGCACCTCCGGGGGAAATACGGCGCCAGCATCCGCAAAATGTGACGAAGTTGCGTCCTGAATGCTCACAAGCCGTGGCTCCAGGGTCAGGCATCACCGGACATGCCATTCATCTTTCTAATGAGCCATATATCTATACCTCAGGTCATCTTTGGCAGCAAGCATGACACAGATCTGACAGCACCTGGAAGCCTGCTGGGAGATTCTGGGCGAGAGGTTCAAAGCAAAGAGGCTCGGGATTGAAGCTTCGTGCTTTAGAGACTCAGGATGTGGAAAAGTAAAATCAAAATCAAAATCCTCCTGGTTATTTTCAGATGTTTTGGGAGTGCTTCAGGACCCGTCACAAATCCACCAATCCTTTAATAAAGCACATTTGGACTGCCTCTCATACTTAAAAGGAGAAGAAAAGGTTAAGGATGGACTTGTGAAAATGATCTGAAAAGGGCACTGTGGGGAAAAAGTGGCAAAAGGTGTTTTATATGACAACCTACAGTTATTACGTCCCTGGGAATTTGCTTCATTGGGTTTCAGACATGTTTGTCTGCAAGCACATTCATGAGCCAATGACTTTCATTGGCAGTTCAATTAACTTCACAGCAAATAAACAGCCAAATTAAAGCTCTAATGTGAAAGCACAATCATTTCGGAGAGCTCCATTTCCCTGTTTTCCCTGATCAAACAAAGCCAGACGGTTTGGTTGCTACAAAGAAAGGGAGAACGAAAGGAGGAACAGAGAAGCACTAAAAAACGCAGCTGACTGAAAAATGACACAGTGGACAATGCATAATCCACTGAATCGTGGCTATTGAATGAAATCCTCAAATCCTTCTGATTCCAAATGGCACGGAGACTAAAGTGATGCTAGTCTTTGACAGTAATCTTAGTTTTCTTTCACAGTTTCTCTATATTTGGCAACTTAAGACATCACAGTCATGATACAGACCCCGCCAGAGCAGCAGTTTTCCAGCTAGAAGTGTTTTTTTGTTCTCTTGAATTCTTGAGAGAGTATAATAGTCAGCAGAAATCTTCCATATTGTTCAGCTAATCAACGCTTAGCTCCTCTGGATTGATCTCCTATCATTCAGTGTCTTTGGAGCTGTGGCCTCAGGCAGTCACAATCCTATTTTCCTATCAGTAATTACAACACTTTAAAATAGCAAGACACAATGGCTACAAAAAAGAACTAAACAAATAAATAATTGTGAGACAAACGTACAGTTTTCAGATAAGAAGCCACAATAGATATAGAGATACAAAATTGTAACTGTGAGATCTCAAGTCTCAATTATGAAAAAATAAATAGGATTCCCATTTGTTTTTCATTTATTTATTTGGTTATTTTACTTTGAGGCAGAAATCGGCTTGCATACACAAACAGATATTGCTATTGGCCACTGATGGAAAAAAGCAAGTTTTCCTCAGGTGACAGACAAAGCAGAGATCTCATCATGTTTTATAGACACCATCCATTTTAGTCATTCATATCAGACCTTTGGAGCAAAATGTTCCTTCTCTCAAGCCACCGATGACTTCTCGTAGCTGTTTAACATGCAGCGTGGGTCTCATATGTAGACCCTTTACTCGCACCCTCCAGCACCTGTTTTAATGGTTACTGCGTTCATTCCACATTGTTCCATGTACATCACACATTTTCTAATTACATTACATCTAACTCAACCCACAACTCACAAATGCATTTTTTTACGAGGCGGACCTGTGGTTTGGTGACGAGTGCACTCCAAACTCAATTCAATCCACAATGTCATTACAAGAGTGCTTCTGTGGAGAGATAATGCTTTTCTTTTGGACTGCTGTCTATTGTTCAGCTGCACAATATAACTGTTTTGAAGTTTAATGAACTGAAATGGCTCACTGCGTAAACAGATGAGTGGAGTAGGCTTCAGACACTGTGCTGTCGCTGAACGAGAGGCTTGTTTTTCACAAGGTTTTGAATATTAAAGCAGCAGAAGGCCAATGAAGAACGTTACTGACATCACAGGGAAACATACATTCATGTTGTTCGTAATTACATGCCTCGCTGGATTACGTCGCAGTGAAAGGCGGTCATCTGAGAGAAAATTAATATTATGGATTCTAGATTTGCATGTTGGAATTTCAAGAAGTGACCTAAAGGTCACCAACTTTCATGCATGATTAAAAGCAGTCATGAGTGTCTTATAAAGGCCAGAGAGCATGAAATCATAATATATGATACAAAAAGGTGAAGATTATGCTGCGAGGAGAGTTTATGATGATAAAGTCATAAGCATAACAAATCAACACCTTCACATCATCTACAGGAGTTTATGTCAACCAACTCCTTTGCAAATGCCTCTCTAACATATACAATTGGCTTTGCATTAATCAAATCAAATAGGCCTGTCTTGCCAAATTTCTACTCGCATGCCGTTTGATCCTTTCATAAATTTTCAATTACTGTCTGATTGGCTCAGTCAAAGATCTTTTCACAAGCAATTTCTCTGATTTGAAATTTAAAGATGCCATGCAATCACTTGATGAGTGCAGTTTTCTAGGTGAGACATACTGAAGGGCTCGTCTTTTGAAAATTAATTAATGATTTGTCGGTATGTTTTGTAAATCATGATTTGCTACTTGTTGGTCAGTTTCAGGTGGAATTGGGAAAGTATTTTATTGAAAAAATTCGGTGTAGTTCAGGATTCAATTAGAATTTTTGTTTAGGTAATGTAAAAATATGACAGATTGAGTCAGGGTGGTTAATTTTTCTCTGTAGTCCCAGGGCAAACAACAACAAAACAATACGTAGTGAAAAATCTCTCTCTCTCTCTCTCTCTCTCTCTCTCTCTCTCTCTCTCTCTCTCTCTATATATATATATATATATATATATATATATATATATATATATATATTTTTTTTTTTTTTTTTTTTTACACAATATTTTAATTTTTAACAATACACTCATTTCACGAGTTCGCACTTACGTATAATTAATCATAGTAACGGTAAAAAAGTAAGCGTGTTTGGCGAGCTGTCAGGGAGAGGGCTCGGAACTAGGTGGACTACCGAGTCCAGAGTTTTTCCTCTTGTCCGTGAAAGCGGACAGGACTCGTGTCCCACCCGATCCCTGAGTGCCCCCGAGAGGATAGTAGAACTAGGAGGAATGGAGATTGGGGTGGTGGAGGGATGCTCGGAAACGAGATATCAAGGTAAGAAGCTTGTGCGAATTTATAGTAGGCTTCTCTTGCTCTGCTGGATAATTGCGTGATTAGGAAACGAGAAGCCAGCAGCGTTAATTATCAGTGCGTGCTCCTCCCGAAATTTGTTTATAGCTAAACATCATTTCACGAGTTCGCACTTACGTATAATTAATCATAGTAACGGTAAAAAGTAAGCGTGTTTGGCGAGCTGTCAGGAGAGGGCTCGAACTAGGTGGACTACCGAGTCCAGAGTTTTTCCTCTTGTCCGTGAAAGCGACAGGACTCGTGTCCGACCCGATCCCTGAGTGCCCCCAAAAAGCCAATTAAGACAGCAGCCAAAACACGTGTAAGCTGCCCCCAAGAAAGCTACTGGCTTAGCTAGAAAGGAGGAAGAGCATGGATATGTTAGTTGAAATTGGAATGGTATTAGGATGATATTATGTAGGTGTAGGAGAGTGGGCATGAAAATGTTGTGAGCGTCTCTAGCGGGAGTGGTCCACGGCGGTGTGGGTGCAGTACTCGGCTAGAGCGGTCCACTGTATTAGCAGCATGTGTGAACGATCGTCTCGGGCGGAGCTGTCCACGGCGGTGGATGCAAAGCCCGGCTTTTGTGGTCTGCTGCTAAAGGCAGTGGGTGCAAGTGAGCGCTCTCTTACAGGAGCGGTCCACGGCGGTGGGTGCAGGGCTCCGGCTGAGCGGTCCACTGTAATAGCAGCATATGTGAACGACCGTCTCTGGCAGGAGCTGTCCACGGCGGTGGGTGCAGAGCTCCGGCTTTTTGCGGTCTGCTGCTAAAAGCAGTGGGTGCATGTGAGCGCTTCTTGCGGAGCGGTCCACGGCGGTGGGTGCTGTGCTCCGCTTAGAGCGTCCACTGTAATGGCAGCATGTGTGAACGACCGTCTCTGGCGGGAGCTGTCCACGGCGGTGGGTGCAGAGCTCCGCTTTTGCGGTCTGCTGCTAAAGCAGTGGGTGCGAATGTGAGCGTCTCTAGCGGAGCGGTCCACGGCGGTGGGTGCAATGCTCCAGCTTAGAGCGGTCCACTGTAATAGCAGCATGTGTGAACGACCGCCGCTGGCGGAGCTGTCCATGGCGGTGGGTGCAAAGCTCCGACTTTTTGCGGTCTGCTGCTAGAAGCAGTGGGTGCGAGTGAGCGTCTCTAGCGGAGCGGTCCACGGCGGTGGGTGCAATGTCCGGCTTAGAGCAGTCCACTGTAATAGCAGCATGTGTGAACGACCGCCGCTGGCGGGAGCTGTCCACGGCGGTGGGTGCAAAGCCCGGCTTTGCGGTCTGCTGCTAGAAGCAGTGGGTGCGAGTGTGCGCCTCTGGCGGAGCGGTCCACGGCGGTGGGTGCAATGCTCTGCTCCTGTGTTGGCCACCGCGGTGGCAAGTTTTGTATACCATCATCTACGGCGGGAGCGGTCCACGGCGGTGGGTGCAATGCTCCTGCCTGTGTTGGCCACCGCGGTGGCAAGTTTTGTATACCATCATCTACGGCGGGAGCGGTCACACGGCGTGGGTGCAATGCTCCTGCCTGTGTTGGCCACTGCGGTGGCAGGTTTTGTATAATGTCATTTACAGTGGGAGCGGTCCACAGCGGTGGTGCAATGCTCCTGCCTGTGTTGGCCACCGCGTGGCGTGGTTTGTATATTGTCGCGTGTACAGCGGAGCGGTCCACGGCGGTGGGTGCAATGCTCCTACCTGTGTTGGCACCGCGGTGGCGGGTTTGTATATTGTCGTGATACGGGCGGAGCGGTCCGCGGCGGTGGGTGCAATGCTCCTGCCTGTGTTGGCGGGTTTGTATGTTGTCATGTACAGCGGGAGCGGTCCACGGCGGGTGGTGCAATGCTCCTGCTTGCAGTCTGCTGCTGAAGGCAGTGGTGCGTGTGAGCGTCTCTAGTGGGAGTGGTCCACGGCGGTGGGTGCAGTACTCGCCAGAGCAGTCCACTGTAATAACAGCATGTGTGAACGACCGTCGCTGGCGGGAGCTGTCCACGGCGGTGGGTGCAAAGCTCGGCTTTTTGCGGTCTGCTGCTAAAAGCAGTGGGTGCGAGTGTGCGTCTCTAGCGGAGCGGTCCACGGCGGTGGGTGCAGAGCTCCGGCTTAGAGCAGTCCACTGTAATAGCAGCATGTGTGAACGACCGCCGCTGGCGAGGAGCTGTCCACGGCGGTGGGTGCAAAGCTCCGACTTTTGCGGTCTGCTGCTAGAAGCAGTGGGTGCGAGTGTGCGCCTCTAGCGGGAGCGGTCCACGGCGGTGGGTGCAGGGCTCCGGCTTAGAGCAGTCCACTGTAATAGCAGCTTGTGTGAATGACCGTCTCTGGCGGAGCTGCCCACGGCGGTGGTGGTGCAGAGCTCCGCTTTGCGGTCTGCTGCTAGAAGCAGTGGTGCAAGTGTGCGTCTCTGGCGGAGTGGACCACGGGCGGTGGGTGCAATGCTCCTGCCTGCGCTGGCCACTGCGGTGGCAAGTTTGTATACCGTCATCTACGGCGGAGCGGTCCACGGCGGTGGGTGCAATGCTCCTGCCTGTGTTGGCCACTGCGGTGGCGGGTTTGTATACCATCATCTACGGCGGAGCGGTCCACAGCAGTGGGTGCAATGCTCCTGCCTGTGTTGGCCACTCGCGGTGGCGGGTTTTGTATGCCGTCATCTACGGGCGGAGCGGTCCACGGCGGTGGGTGCAATGCTCCTGCCTGTGTTGGCCACCGCGCGGTGGCAGGTTTTGTATACCGTCATCTACAGCGGAGCAGTCCACGGCAGTGGGTGCAATGCTCCTGCCTGTGTTGGCCACCGCGGTGGCGGGTTTGTATATTGACGTGTACAGCGGAGCGGTCCACGCGGTGGGTGCAATGCTCCTGTTCGTGCTGGCCACTGTGGTGGCAGGTTTTGTGTGCTATTGTGTACGGCGGAGCGGTCCACGGGCGTGTGGGTGCAATGCTCCTGCCTGTGTTGGCCACTCGCGGTGGCAGGTTTGTATACCATGATCTACAGCGGAGCGGTCCACGACGGTGGGTGCAATGCTCCAGCCTGTGTTGGCCACTGCGGTGGCAGGTTTTGTATACTGTCGTGAACAGCGGGAGCGGTCCGTGGCGGTGGGTGCAGTACTCTAGCTAGAGTGGTCCGCTGTTAAGGCGGTGGGAGTGTATTAGCATCTACGGGCGGGAGTGGTCCACGGCGGGTGGTGCAGTGCTCCTGCTTGTGTTGGCCACTGCGGTGGCAGGTTTGTATAGGGTCATCTACGGCGGAGTGGTCCGTGGCGGTGGGTGCGATGCTCCTGCTTGAGCTGGCCACTGCAGTGGCGAATTTGTATATGGTCATTTGCTGGGGAGCGGTCCACGGCGGTGGATGCGATGCTCCTGCTTGGCATTGCCACTACTGTGGCAGATTTTGTATACGAACGCCTATAGCGGAGTGGTCCATGGCGGTGGGTGCGATGCTCCTGCTTGAGCTGGCCACTGCAGTGGCGAATTTTGTATATGGTCGCTTTGCTGCGGGAGCGGTCCACGGCGGTGGATGCGATGCTCCTGCTTGGCATTGCCACTCCTGTGGCAGATTTTGTATACGAACGCCTATAGCGGAGCTGACCAGGGCGGGGTGCAATGTTCCTGCTTGGTATGTCCACTGTGGTGGCAGATTTTGAATATGGCTGTTTATAGCGGAGCCGCCCAGGGCGGTGGGTGCGATGTTCCTGCTTGGTGTGGCCGCTGCGGTGGCGGATTTTGTATTTGGTCGTATACAGCGAGAGCTGGCCGTTGTAGAAGGAGTGATGACGTGCCTTGGGTGATTTCCTGCGGGGTGGTAGGTTTGGAGTTCTGTTGGGACTGGTTAGGTCTGGAGGGCTTTTTTGATGAGTGACTGGTCTGAACGAATGTAGCTTTGTATGCGTTAGAAGACCAGCGGCCGAGGGTTTGGATTTGCTGTTGGGAGAGACCTTTCTCTGCTGCAGTGGTGGCTGCCCCTATTCTGAAGGAATGTGTGGAGAAATTTTTGATGGGATTCCGAGTAAGATAGGACTGATTTGAGGTGCTTTTGGAACCAGAATCGAGATACGGGGTGGTTGGAATCATCTGTGAACAGAGGGTCGAGTGGAGTTTTAGTTTGGGATTTCCTGTATTGGAGGAAAGCTAGAAGTGTTTGAAGGGGAAAAGTAGGAGTTTGGAGGTTAAAAATATATATGAAATGCCCATTTTTGGTCTGGTCCGTTTTACTTTGTTTGATGAAAAAGGATACGGTTTCGTGGTCTACGATAGATAGGTCGGAAATAGTGGGGTGAATATTTGGGTCGAATCTGGAGTTGACTGTAAATTCTGAACATCTGAGGAAACCGAAAAAGGCCAGAATGAACATTGCATCGAGAGTGCGAGCAGTATGGATAGAAGAGTAGCCTCTGCGGAGGGTGGGTATGCATTTTGAGAGAATTTCGAGGGTGATGGGCATCCTTGAGTCGGATCGAGGGATGCCTTCTTTGGATGCCCTTGATTAAAAGTGAAGTCTGAGCATTGGTTATTTGAGGTGAGGCGATGCCGTGGATGAGTTTATGGAAAAACTGGATACCACTCAAGTAGCCCTTAATAGAACTGACTTGCAGGTTTTTTGAGGTGTTAAGAAAGGAGATGAAAGAAGTGATGGATAGCAGGGAAAATCAGGGAATTGAGGTTATACCTTGCCTGGAAAGATTTAAAGCATTTCCAAGCGGTCAGGTAAGATTGCAGGGTTCTGTGAGAAACTGCTTGTAGGATTGAGTCGAGGGAGGCTTCGAGGAGGGACCTTAAAGGATGGTTCGCTGGGATATTAGTTGTGAAAAGAGAAGCACCTGGGTTGCATAGGGTTCCGCTTCTGGTGCCAGCATCCTGGATTTCTGCAAGGATCTGTGCTTTGATGGAATTGGGGACGGGGTGGGGTCAAAAGTGGCGGCATTTGAGGGCATAGGAAGAGGGTTAGCAGTGGATACTGAGAAAGGGTGGTGGGCGATGGGAGAGTTGGCGGGGGGGTAACTCATGGGAGCTACTTGTGGGGTGGGTTGGAGCTCACGGCGGCTATGGCAGGGGATCTAGGGAAAAGAGTGGAAAAGATAGGGAGGTAAAGAAGAATAGGTGTGTGAAGATGGTGGGGGTCTTGAACCTGGGTTCAGACTGGTAGCAGAAAAATAGGGGAGGGGAGGAGGAATAGGAGGTGGTACGGCTGGGATCGCCAGTGGAGGCATCTGTGTGCCTGTGCTGGCACCTATGGCTGGCTGGGCTGTGGGAACAGAAATGGACGAGTTAGGTCCTGGAGGAATAGGAGAAACTTGAGGCTGGTAAATAACGGACAGTGGATTGGGGGCTGGTTGCCAGGCATGGTCGGGAGAGACTTGGGCAGAGTACTGTTGGTGTGGGTTCAACTGATCCAATGAACAGAGTGGGTACAGGCTAGGCTGATGGCTTGTGGGGGCTGGAGCCGTGGTGCTTGCTGCGTGGGTTGTTTGCTGGAAACTGGAGGAAGAGCTGCTGGTGTTTGGGTCCTGGGCTTTGCTAGCAGTAGCTGGGAGCCTTCTGCCGCCTCCTGGTGGGCGGAGGCTTAATACGGTGCAGATGCTGACTTCTCGGTCTTCCCCTGGGAGAATTACGGCTTCTTCTAGTTGTTTCCTTTCTTTGGCTGGAGGAGAAATGTTTGGCGGCTGCGCCTGTTTGATAAGTCGAGTACAGCGAGAGAAGCTCGGCTTTGTTAGCGCGCGGGGAGAACGGAATGTTCGCGTTTGCGAGTGCTTGACGCAGCCGGAATTGTCCATTTTGTTGCGGATGGAGCGGAAGAAAAGGCTGCACGGTAGGGAGAAGCTGGGGAAGCTTGAGGACGTCTGGCAGGTGGAGGCGAACGTGATCTTAATCGCGTTGGCGAAAGGATAGTCACTCGCGTTAGTTTTCTGCCTCTGGGCGGCCGCGCGCTCGTTTGAAGTTCCGGCGGGCGTTAGCGTGCTTGCTCAGCGGAGTCGTGGAGGGCTCGGTGTCCTCGATTTCGTAGGTTTCTGGCGATTGGTCTTGTTCGGACATGCTGGATACCATGCTCGGAAACGAGATATCAAGGTAAGAAGCTTGTGCGAATTTATAGTAGGCTTCTCTTGCTCTGGTTGGATAATTGCGTGATTAGGAAACGAGAAGCCAGCCGCGTTAATTATCAGTGCGTGCTCCTCCCGAAATTTGTTTATAGCTAAACATCATTTATGTTCAGAGTATTGAATAGACAGTGGCCATCATTTTTTTTCAATTATCAATCCCATTTGTTAAAGCAAAAACACAAACAGTCCTTCAAACAAAAGATTCATGGATTAAATGCCATTTTACAAGGTTAGACAAAAACAAACTATACATGCAAAGTAAAAAAGAAAAAAAAACAAACAAACAACAAAAAATGTAATTAATGCTTGTGAAAGATCATTCACATATGATCTCTTTTTGAGATATGATTTCTTTTTGTCCCTGATGTACCGTGATAGTACGGTTCTGCCCGCTCGCATTATGCCCATAATGTCTGCCTCTGCTGTGATGGGCATAACTGCAGGGGGTTCAAGATAACACTTTACAAGAAAACACAGCTTCTTCAACAGAGCAGTTTGCAGGAAACAGGGAAGATAACGTCTGTAAAGCTTTGTCATTGTTGGAGCAGATGCTCTTGCTGCACCGTAACACCCAGACTGTCTGTTAACACAGCATGGCACAGAATGAGAGGAAGAGTTTGCTGCCAAACATGCTTTCTCATTTGCATTACACTGGCAAGGACGATATTACATGTCATATAATGTACTTGCAATGATTGATTGGCTCTGCACAACACAATGAATAATAAGTACACAAACCCGAAATCATTTCTAATGAATTAAACCCACTTGAAAGTTCCCATGAATTTCACATTTCTGGCTTTTAGTTAAAGTTTGTTAGCTTTAAGGTTATCTATTTTCTGCCGCATCCCTAAGCACTGGCAAAATGAGCTTTAAGGAGATATTCCAATATACTGATGATGACTCATGTTGCGCTACAGATTTTGAGCAGTAATCTGCTCACCTGAGACGGATCTTAATACCATGTGTAAACAGGGTCATAGAGTGTAACTGCTAATGACTCATTTTTTTCTTCAAAAAAGTATACTCTTTCTTAGGCCATAAAAGCAGTGGAATTTGCTTGAAATTTGGCCTGTAAAGCATGAAGTGTTCTCACCCAATTAGCAATGAGGGTTCTGCAACCTCTCCTCCCTTCATTAATCTGTCTAGCAATTACCCTGCAGCTTTGGTCATGCAGATGGTGTAAGTTGACTCTATTATGCTGCAGTTCTGGTCAGATCAAGAATAGGCTTTTCTGTATGGAGACACCAATGGCACAATGTGTTTCTGTTTTCTTCACTCATCGCTCTTGAGATGAGCAAGAAAACCTTCGTTAACGTTCTAAAAGAGAATGGGGGAGATCTTATTACAAGGTCGTGTTAAATATTATATTATATTATTTCAGAGATTCTTTCTGAAGCTTATATAATTATGTCAGTAGGTGCAAGTGATGGCCTTTATGAATCATTCACTAAAAGGTTTTGTTGAAAACACTGATTCATTCAAGAATGATAGTGGTAGTAGTAGGTGTCCATAAAAATTTAATCAGATGACATACTTACATTCGTAAGTGTGCATAGACTAGACACAACTATCCATAGGATTGGGTAACAAAACCTGGCAACAGTATGGCACCAGTACCTAAGTAACCAGTATGTACCAAACCAAAACAGAAAGCAGATTTTGGTTTCTTATTTCAGTGCCTTGTGACAAACCCAACAAATCATTGCAGCATCTCAAGTGTGGATGTTGTTTTCACATTCCGACTTAAAAACACATCTTAGGACATAAGAGCATCAAAGGAGCACGTGATTACATTAGCCTTCTGTTAACTAGCTAAGCTAAAAATGCTTTTATTAAATGCCTAAAGCTAAACATCCCTTGTATTAACATTTTTAAACCTGTTGTCCAACGGAAGAGATCATTATAACCTTTTTGTTCCACAATACCAGTCAGATGCTTTCTTTTGTGATGCAACTTTTTGTCACAGAATGAGGCAGAAAATATTTTCCAATACGCTACTGTAAAAAATACACTGATTAGAGAGATGGCTTAAATCACAGTCATACATTTGTTGAAGTTGTGTGTTCGTTATCTTTGTGATATCATTCAAAACTTTATTTCTTCTGTTTATCTTCATGCATACCTCATGAATAAAACAGACATCATGTGTTTATAGTTCTAATAGCCATTCAGTCCTTTTTGGGAAATAGTGTTTTTTTTTTGTTGTTGTTTGTTTTTTTATATCAGTTCACGCACTGTTTAGGCACCATTTAAAAAATATCGATTTGGCACTGGTTTTGTAAGAAACCCAAATGATACCCAACCCTAACCATCCCAGTGAGGCCATGGGGGAGGATTTGTAAATGACAGAAGATGGTAACTCATGCTGGTAAGCCACACGACAATGGCAGCATGATGAATGTAGTACGGCCTGTATTATATTCATACTAAACAAATCATATATATAATGTTTTTTTGGGGTTTTTAACAATCACAAAGTAACTACTTCAATGGTTTTTAAAAAAATTACCTACTCAAAAGAGTATGCGCTTTTGGATGCAGCAACTGAATTTATAAGGAAATAATTTAATAATTCACTAAAATTCAATCACTGATTTGTTTAGGAACCAATTAACTGACTGTCATTATGAGTGAGTCTATTAATCATTCAACCAACACTCTCATTCAAAATCACTAATTTAAACAGGAACAAAAAAAAGAAAACTGCATACTGTCTAGTAGTTTGAAACTAACTTTGCGATTTTCCTTTTACTATTTATGTTCCTTGTAGATGATTTCTGTTGTCACTTTTTTCAGAAATATAAAAAATAAATTGACTGGCAACACTGTGTTTTTAACGCAAGTTACTCAGCATTAATTGTTTTTAACTACTGAATAAAAGCAATATTAGCTAAATGCATACAGAATACCAGCACATCTGTGAACCACATCACTCTTGCTCATGTAAAATTTCCTTATCAAATTGAATTATACAGACACATCGGTTTGGTTTATATATAGCATATCCTATTCCACTGCCAGTATCTCATAACGTGTCTGGACTTCGAAGCGAAGCTTGATATTATTGAAGATGCTTAACTAAGGATTATATACTGTAAAGGGCGAGCTGTTTTAATGATTTGTACAGACACGGTTTATTCGTATCCATCAGCTGCAGCTTGTACTTATATCAGACAGACTGGTTTTCACACCTTTCTCTTTCAGACCCCAGTCCTCAAGCTCGAGCTCCAACAACACACAGAGCAACAATTACCCCAGTGTCAGAAAGACACATAATAATCATGTAAATTAGCCAGTGCTGTTGGACTTGTCGTAGCGTCTATTTGCCTCCGTTAACACCAGTGCAGCAAAAGTCTATTATCTTCTCGAGCCAAAATGGCTGCTGGCCAATTTGCGGGTAAAGACGGTGTTTTCTATAACAGACTTGATGAGACGATATGAATTATTGAAAACGTATTTGCATGTAGAGCAAAACTCTAAAGCACGACGGAGAAAGTGGCTTATTTTGCTTATTATATTATACTGCTTACCGCCCCAACCCCACCCCAACCCCACACCTGCAATGCAAAACTTTCTCCATCCTTTCAAAAGAATGCAGCAGAGTCTAATGAATAATCATCTGCAGCTAATGTCCTCTGCAGGAGCCTGGCTTAATAAAGCCATGATGGGATTGTGAAAATGAGATACAATCTAATTAGGGCTGATGTGGAAATCTAACATCACCTGTGATCCGGCATCCATCATTTCAATAGGTTTGCATACGGACAAGGACAACTGTGAGGGCGTCAGTCTGTTTTCAGTTAAACAGCACTCCAAACTCATAGAGGTAATTGTTGTTTTTTCCTTTACTGGGCGCCTCATCTTTAGACATCTGTTGACTGTTAATAGGATTGTGCAAGGCTTTCCATCCATCATCCACAGCCACACATTGTGTCCTGCCATCCCTGAACAGTATCTGTGCTTCAGTACCCAATCCCATGAAGGTTTTCACGCTGGAACACTTTCAAACTAACCTGGAGCCATGTAGTATTTACCTCAGTGCGCTTGGAACAGACATGCTTGAATATGAAACACGTAAATGTGTTATTGTTTTTTTCCATCCCTGTCAGAACATTTCAAATTTCGCATCCGCCAGAGTTTGCCAGAGATTAGAAATCACAGAAGCACATGTTGAATGCCTCGGTCTTAGACAAGGCTTCTGACATTCGAAGACACCGAAAATTGGCATGTTTACAGAATTGCAATGATTTGGCAGCCAGCAAAAAGGCAGCAGAAAATGCTGTGAAATGATAAACAAATATAGCACAAAAACAACATTTTGTCATTGAGACGAGCAAGATTATCACCTTCTCGCACAATTATCTCACAATGTGATATTTTCCATGAGAATTACTCCGAGGAACGTTTCTTTCCACTTTTCAAACACGGCAAGCTGCTTGACATTTCCTCTGAGGGAAACCAGACACTTGGTTTGCTCAACAATATAAGAAAAGAGCCTCTATTCAGCTTTTATCTGGCACTAGTGATTCACAGTGATGGTCCGATAACATGCCGTGGCATTTAGTGCCCCCACGGCTCAGCCATGGATGCCAATGGTGGGCTGGAGGGCCTTCGATTTGCCTAGTGAGGTTAATACAAAGTGACAAGATTTTTGTCTACATTCACTTGACACATTTCTTCCAAGCAGGGGTCTGTCAACACATCGACATGGCAGAACGACAAAAACAAAACCGGCCAAAAATACCTCCAGTCTGGTTGCAAGCAAACTGATTGAACGGAGCTAAATAATATAAGAGACCTTCAAAAAGCCCTTACACGTCAAATCTCTCCTCAAGGTTAAGAATTTAAATGAATACATTGTTACTTTTCAAAAATGCATTATAGAATACATTTAAATATACATAATGTTAAAACCTTTTAGGTTAGAATGAAAAATATTCATAAAATAATGTTTTCAATTTTTATGCAATTATTATTAATGCCTTATTCATTTTAATGCAAAAGATTACTTTTACAGCTTGTGCGTTTAATGTTTTTAAATATAATAAACATTAAAAGCAGCTATTTTAAATGAGCTTTAAAAGTATATCAATAAAATATTCAATCTAATTTCAAATTACATAATAATAGTAATAAAAGATTACTAATATGATTTCTAAAATAACTGTTTTCTAATAAATTTATCATGTCTGCTTTTAATGCAATGCATTAAAAAAAATGATTGCCCTTAATTTTTATGTGCACATTAATTTCATCTTTCCAAACCCCTTTATATTACCAAAAAAGGGAGTTTATTTATGTTATAAAAGATAAATGGGACCCTAACTCAAGAAAAAATGTTAAATCTATGCCTGCTGCCAAAAAAAAGAAGAGGTTTCAGATAAGGCTTCCGCACGTGATCAAACATTTTAGTCCACATCTACTAATAATACAACATAATTCTGATAAAAGCGTGAGCACACAGTAATTTTCTCTGTCACGGTTCATAAGCACTGTGGCAAATCCAAACTATTTTTATCTCTCGGGGACACTGAAACTGTTATTCCCAGAGCAATTTTCTTAAGAGTATCATCTGATAGGAATCTTTGTCTGGCAATGCTGGCAGTTGTGGACTTAAATAATTATTCCCACTACAACCCACACAGGAACGCATTCAAACCGTGAGTGATGCTATCCCGAGAGTAAGTAATTTTTATCTTCATACCAACCTGGCACAGTTGTTCCCGAGCCAAAATAAAACCATTTCTGATTTAAATGAGATACTCATTCAGAAAACCACCATCAGTAACAGCATCCACTCTACAAGCAGCCTAACCATGAATCTAAATCAAAGGTCTGGTCATTACCTGAGTCCTTGTGGTTGTACTCTTGATTGGAGATGAGAAAGAGGAACTCCTCACAGGTGTTGTGGTCCAGCCGCGGGCTGTCCTGCGTACAGAGGTCAACTATGAGAGACACTGCCTTCTGACAGATCATGTCATGCCCCTTTCCGGCAGCAGTCATGCTCCCTGACGCATCCTCGGCGTTACTGCCTCCTCCAGCGGGATTCAAACACACCCCCTCTCACCCACAGTGCCGCTGAAGCAGCCGCATGAACGCAAGTTTCTCCCGCTGCTGATTCTTATTGTTCCTCAAGTGCGTGTGCAAGAATGCGCGTGTGACAGTTTTGTTTGTGCATTTATGTGGGTGTATCACACGAACGTGTGTGTGCAGTGCTTAATGATTCACTAACGCCCCCAGGTATTCCAGAGATGGCATTATTGCATCACATTTAATCTCAAGATCCGCAAATGAAATGCAACAAATGAGTCCAGCGGCGCGCAGGAGGGGGGCTGTGATTATACAGAGCCGAGCATCTGCCTCCTTCAGCCCCTCTTTGCTCTCCGCACCCCCGCCCCATACCAATGCCTGTAATAAAAAGCCTCTCATTATGACCATTGGGCTTGTTTTTCTCAGGTCGATGTGTCTCTCAGAGCCACTCCTCCTCGGAGATCAGAGCCCCGTGTGTATATGTGTGAGTAGAGGAATAGTGTGTGCTTGTGTATGTACCGTTTATGTCTTTAAGGACACTTCTGTGGAGCGACAATGTGGATGATTCACTACTCTAATTTCTGTTTTATGATGACTGTAACTATATGTGGCTGTTTGTAGTTAACTGTGTTTACATATTCAGCGCTGATGTGATATATGGAGATTATAATATGCTCTGAGCACTCAGTTAACAGCCGTGTAAACTTCATGCAACTGAACTGCCAAGAGGAATCAGTGTTATGGGGTTTTTTAGTATCTGTAAAGAAAAAGAGAAAAAGATATAATTATACACATGTGCTTATATTTCTTATATCAAAATTAGACATCAACCTACAATTTCCTAAATTTCAGCTTCACTGCTTAGTCCTATTTGATGATATCCTGTCACACTTATATTAGATGCCCTTAACTACTATGTACTTGCATAAGAAATTTAGTCTGGCTTATTTTTAAGTCAGACTAACTAAAATAAATCTGGCTTATTTGGTGAACTTGGCCCCTGGAGAGGTTCCCTAAAAATCATGATTTTTGGTTTTCAGACCATATTATATACATGAGTTAAAGTTACATGAGTAGTTAATATACATTTTAGTTCAGTATTTCAATTTGAATTTATTAAAAAAGGATATATTGTCGACTGTTTTTGCTCCATTTGGCTAATAAAAACTGCTTCAAGCCAAGATCACAGCAGAACCGTCGAGCATATGCAACACACAGAGAAGTGTTTTGTTAACGAATGATACACGTTTTTGAATAATTTAAGTCACTGATTCAGGCACTTCTTGAACGAATCAGCCGTCCCAACAAATCGTTGGAAGGCTTCAATGACTCATTAATTAAAATAGTCACTTGCTCTCACCTACTGGCGAATGTAGATGCTGATTTCATATGATCGGTATTAAGTCATGTAAAATGTAATTCCCCAACAAGAAAATTGTGGGCTGTGAAAATGCTAGTAAATTTGGACTAGCCACAGTGGCTAGTTAGCCAAAAGATGAATGCCAATCTCTGCATGCATGTACACAATAAGTGCACTGTAACAAATGATTCATTTAAATATAAGTACATAATAGTTACCTAATATAAAAGTTGGACCAATTCTAACAGGAGTTTTTAAGCATATTTCATGAGTTACATATATTCTGAGGGACAGTATAAAAACTTCAATGAGATTTTGAAAAAGAGCAGTTATTGGAGTTAATCTGGTAACTCGTGCTAATTTATTTAATTATCTGACAGTTATCTGACATTTAACTGGCAGCCTAACTTTTCAGTTTCCACTGACTATATGCAAGATGATGAGTGAGTGAGAAGTGACTGAAGACTGAAATTGCATCTTTGGAATAACACCAACTCATTCAAATTTGCTGGGCATCCACCAAAAGACAAATGCGTGAGATAATGCATGAGGATAACATGAATGATCTCAGTAGGCGATCGGTTCAACACTGCAGCTGGAATTGCTCGCTGGTTCAGTGCTGAACAGGGTAAATATCTGTCTCAGCTGTGTCTCGACGTTTAAGAAAATTGGAAGAGGAACCTTTGCCGAGTTCACTTCAAGGATAAAAGTGTGTTTAATTTATTTGGGGCAGACAGGAAACAACACATCACACCAGGGCAGTGTGAGAAACTACTGATATCCTCAGTCATTCAAATCATGGCACTCTTCGCTTCCTACCAATTTCTGACTGATGTAACCCGCAGAAATGTTAGTTTTTCATGCTACTGATTACTGTTTTCCCCCAAAAAGTTTTTTTAGTTGAAGTGCATTGTTTTTTTTTTATTTCTGAAAAAAAAAATAAAGTAAATAATTTTCTATGATACAAATCCAATGCATTAAAGAAACTAAAAATACAATACATCCAGTCCAACAAAGCCTCCACTGCACCATTACGCTATAAATATGTCAACCCACTAAAACTGACTACAGCTTAATGGTGACCAGCAGATGATGAGTTCACTGCATTTTTTAACACTCTGAAATTAATTGCCGATGACATCTGAGTTAAAACCCATAAAATCAAGTAGAAATAAACCATTTTGACAGCCTGTGGTTAAACGGGCTAAAATAAATATGAGATTACATAACGCAATACACACAGTATAAAAGTATAATATAAATAAACAAATACAATTTAGATTATCTACATCTGCTTTAAAACTTTAAATAAAAATGTAATTCAAAATGTAATTAATCTGCTAAATTTCACCACATTTTGTCACAAACGTGAAAGAGTATGCAGTGTGAAATAATTAACTGATATTTCTTTGATACACACACACACACACACACACACACACACACACACACACACACTAAACAGCTCAGTGCCTGAATCTAAATTCAAGTAAATAAAATAAATAATTCAATAAACACACCCATGCAGGGCTTCTAAAATGAATCAGATTCCTAAAAGGCTTTGTACGGTTCACTAAAGACTGTGCAGCTCAAAGCAATGAGTTTCATTGAATTAAAGATGTGACACAGAAGTAGTAAATGCTTGCTAATTGACATCTTAATTTACTCCTTATGCTCATCCAGACTCCCCTGATAGTCCAGTGTTCCCCTGTTTATTAAAAACATAGTCAGGAGACTAAGGCTTAGACTCATGCATTCCTCTTTCTTTATCTGCAGTGTGGACCCTAAAGGGTTAGATGATACCTGTTTGTCTATAATAAACGGTTATTCTATCACAGAGAGAAATTATTAGATAAATGCCTCTGTCAGGCAATGGTTACAGAGTCCTATAGGGAAAAACATAATTTTATAACTGTGCTGTGCTTTCCAGTGATATCAGTGTCATGATTAGACCAGCAGACCTATAATTCTCATTTTTATGTGGCTCAGTACTTGATGTCTTTATAGCAGGGCATCAATAAGAAATAATACTTGGTAGAATTATGTTTTTTGGGATTCTGAAATGGGTGTCTTCAGCAAAAAGCATTTTGGTCCTGTAGACATCAAAATATAGTCTCTTAAAAACCACCATTCATATCATCACTAGCTTATTTAATTTGCCTACATCCAATAGTGTGTTTAAAAATAAAGAAAATTACTTGTTTTCATTAAAGTGCAATTTCCATCATATCACATATGATGTATTGCGCTTTATTGGCAAAAAGATTATAGGAAAGTACTGTCCTTTTATATAGCAAAATAGCTAGATTTAATTATACTGAACACATAAAAGTTAAAGAACACCAAAATATAGTATATTAATATAATATTCTGTAACTTGCTCAGGTACTATTCCAGTATCTATCTATTCAGCGCCATAAACCTATTTTTGGCAATGTCGTGTTTTCCACTGAACACACAGGTTAAGCAGGTGCTCACATAAATTGTTTTTTTCTTTCTGCATCATTAGATTGTTATTTCTTCTGGCTGCACTGATCTGATTGTGAAAAGCGAGGGATGACAGGCGTTAGAGACTGCCACAGTGGAATGACTGAGGTGACACTTCGGTTATTCATGCTCCTTCATGTTCACTAATTTCCTCTAGCAACTCAAATCTCTCCATTGACGCAATCTCAGCCTCCTGCCTCCAGCCCAAACAGGAGTGAACTGCACCTTTTCATTAGGGCCATTTCAGCTTAATAACCAGAAGCTAATCAAAACAACAAACAAACAAAAACAAAACCCCAAAACGGAGTGGGTCTGATTACAATCAACAGTGGATTGTTGATTATATGCTTACGGTGTGATAGTTCAGCAGAATTGTATGAATTTGCCATAAACTGATTACATTTAGGAGCAAGTTATTCTATATCTCCCATTTAGGGTGCTGTTTGATGCTTGTAGCCTAGATGCAACTAAATCTGGGGTTTATTGTAAAGCTGCTAGTGGCTGTTTTAAAATCTTAGAAACCATAATCTCAATATTGATTCAACATCTCAGGACTCTTGATTCAGCATTTTGTCTGGCAGTATACACCATTCACATGAAGAGAATTTTACATTTATTTTTTGTCATTATCACATGATATTTTCTCCTAACTTCAAAGATTTAATTTACACAAAACTTAATTCGCTATTTTTTACACACCTCATTTCATTTCCATGGAAATGGAGCTGAAATATCAACAGCTTTTTTTTTTTTTTTTAAATACCCTAGTAATGTGTTATTCTGCAAATTCAAAAGTCCTTTTTCAGTAAATACTAGTAATTTTTTTGCATGGACCACATAAATATTTATACTACTTGTAAAAATGACCTCTTGCATCAGAAATTGTCCCCAAATTCTGTCACGTTATTGTCCTATTTTCTGACCCAGAACTACCCGAAGTAGATTTAATTCGGATAACTAAAGTTCATTCCAAAAGATTGGAGTTTGTCCAAGAGCAGTGATGAGTCTCTGAATGACAAAGCCGCATTCTGCAGGTGCAAAACTTCTCTGTCTGCCTGTCGCACGCATAAGAGTCCGCTTATTCAAATCATGCTAATCAAGGGTCGCTTAACGCTACAGAAAGAACTGCTTTATATATAAACAAAACAGAATGCATTTTGTTCAAATGGAAGTATATGATTCTAGTCGATTTGTGGCCCTATGAATCCGAGGAACAAATACGAAATATGTCATCCATAAAACATAACCATCAGCAAATATAACCCAACCCCGGAAAAAGTGCATCCAATCCTAATTGAAGCTTAAAGGGAATCATGCAGTAACCTTTTTATATTACCTTTTCTCCATCAGCTTCACAAACCTCAGAGGGAAAAAAAGGATATATGGGCTTGTATGGATTTCACTCATCTTCTGCGATCATAACATACGTTTATCAAAGCGTCACATTTCCAGCACTATACCTTCATTACTGTTGTACAAGGACATTTCTTAGAGGTTACATTTGATAGCATAAAACATGAGCCTTGTTCTCGACTACGAGCTGAACGCTGTAATCAAACATCTCTGTCTGCATGCTAATTAATCTCCCTTAATAGGTACGTCTTGGAGGATAAAACATTTCTGATATATTCTGTCATTTCCAGCTGTGTCTAATAGAAACTGGTTAAATGAAGCTTTATTTTAATTAAACATTACACTTTAGTGAATGGTTTAATGATGAGGTGATTTAAAAGTCTTCGAATTCTTATCTATTTTATTTTTTCAGTGGTTCTGAACTGGTTTTGCATTAGGACACAGATTTTACTTTAAATAACAATTCAGAAGTCTTAACCATACCATCAACTTTTTTGATATCAACAGTTTTCATATTTAATTTAATTGGCTACACAGCTTTACCTGCAACAATAAAAGATGTATGAAGATACATGGTGATTCAAGTAAATTAATATAACTAGTGTGCAAAATTCAAACGCAATAATATTAAGAAGTAGCGTGAAATAGTCAAAATCATGGCTGCATGGTCATGGTAAGTAACAGATACAGCTGGTTATTTCTGTCTCCTGCACGCTGCTTTAATTTCAGTCTGAAATGAAACAGGTTGTACACAATCAACCTTTTTGATAAGAGCTAAATGAAAGAGAAGAGCATAAATCCATAGCCAACTTTGATTTCATCCAAAAGGAGATCACAGAGATGGGTGGAATGCAAATGATGTGCTGCTCTTTAATAGAGGCCAAGCACCAGTATTACCCTCAAAGACAGAAGCTGATATTGAGGACACACATGGTCACCGGTTGCCTCCATTTTTCAAGCAGTCGAACACTTTGAAGTTTGCATTTAATTTATTTTACAGATTAAGCTGAGCTTGTTTAAAGATTTCTATTACAGAAACATTTCTGATACAATTACAGTCTGACTAAAATTAATCATATTACCAGCCAATATATATATATATATATATATATATATATATATATATACATTTATGGGTTTTTTTTAAGTTGTCCATTGAGTGATGAGAACGACGTGTGCTTATGTTGATTTGAAAACATTTTTGTATTGTTGTCTGTCTAATAGAGTTTCAGCTGCTTTTGCTCTTAATTGGCCTCATTTGTTCACATTACAAATGTAAAAATCTACTAGAGCCTCTCTCTCCCTTCATATTTACTTTGTTATTAATGTGCCTGTCGCATCGTTGCTCCACCTGAGGAGATGTGAGATACATTATAAGATCATGTCAAAACTGCTTCACCTTTCTGACTCAAACATGGCCTGGCATCTCCTGCAAGCCGAGCCAAGGATGTGGAATTAATTTATCTGTGTGTCATTGTCATCTCAGATGCGGTAGTTTATACTACCATATATATACTTTACACTGCTGCTGTTTGTTTACGGGACTCTTACAAGTAATATCTTTTTTAGTTTATCAGAGAGAGACAAATAGCTACACTTCTTTTAGAGAAGAGCCATATAGTTCGTACAGTTTTTAATCCAGCTGATTTCAGATTTAGTGTTAATATTATGATTAATGATTTAACCTGGTTTTAGTGTTTAATTAATGCATATACAGTGTTATGAATAATGAATGATTGCAACGTTTGATCATTTATAGCACATTAAACTTCTTTTTTCATTAAAAACATGATATGAAGCACATAATATTAAACTAAATTAAGCTAAAGGTAACAAGTTGCATATAAATTAGTGGTGTCAAATGATAAACTGCATCCCCAATATATATAAACATATATATATTTTTAAATAAAATAAATATATATATATAAATAAATTCAAATGCATGCATGTATAGAGGAAAATATATGCTAGATTTATATATTAAAATTTATGTTGTATAAAACATATTTTTAAATAAATATACTGTGTGTGTATTTATATATACATAATAAGTATATTATGCAAACAAAAACGTTTATTTTGGATGTAATTAATCGCTTGATAGCACTAATATAATACTGAAAGCAGATTACTGTAATTATATGTAGATTTAAAGTCATATCTACTTGACATTTAAACTACATTTCTTTCTTATTGCATTCAAATATCTGTAACGAAGTGAAAATGTCAATGTCAACGTTAACTCATTTTTTCAGAGGAGGAGGATATTAGAAAATGACTCGTCTGTATTTTGTTGTTGACACCTGTTTTCATATCATTACGAGGTAAATGCAAGTTCTAAAACTTGCATTGCATGAAAACTTTTGTTCTAAGTCTCCTGCCTAATTTGGCCCGCGACTGTAATTGCACCAATTCACTCTGGTAACTAAAAGCCTAAGATGGACAGGAAATTATGGGTGCAAAGCGGTCAGCCAGCGAGTCAACAGCAAGAGCTGCCTGAGTCTGTCTGTACCAAGAAGCAGACAAGAGAGTGCAAAGTTCTTAGCGAGAGTGACAGAGGCTTTACAATGACCTGGGAGCAGCTGCCCCTTTCTCAAATACCACACGGAGTAATTGAAAGAAAGTCTGTGCAGCTGGTCTCAGATCAGAGTACTAAATAAAGCTTTTTCTGAGCGCCGGTTTGCTGTTTTCTCTCCAGCTGTGCTGTGTCTAATAGCAGTCGCTCAATGTTTGAAATCAGCCAGGTGGAATGATGTGAGCTTTGGCTGTGATGCAGGAGATTTATTTTTGTGTGGGTAAATACAGCGTTCACCATCTCCTGGCCCTTGATTTAATTTTAAAATGGTCATGGGGAGAAAATCACCATGGCCAAGCTACTGATAACTTTCAACATATGATTGTACAACACAACACAAATTCCGGAAATGGAGCATCTTTTAAATTTGAATAAAATGAAAACTATAAGAATTTCAAATCACACGAGCCAACATTTTATTCACAATAAAACATAGATAACATAACGAATGTTAAAACCGAGAAACTTGGAAACTGGGGAAAAAAAACAATTCTGGAATTCAGGTTGTAAAAAATTTGCTGAATGTACAGTTTTTCCAAGCACAATTCTTCCACTATTAATAAATGTCTATACTTAGGCAAAAGTCAAATATCATTTTATTTACATTGGATGAGTAAGACTGGCTGATTGACAAAAAACTTAGAAGGTAATCTTGGAGATTAATGCACGGAAGGCAGAGAAAAGTTCTGGATGCTGCCATTTACCGCGGCTGCACAAACACTGGGCAAAACACTCTGATGACATCTAGCAAAAGGTCACACAACTAACTGCCGTCACATACAAAAATAGACTAAGAAGTCGAGAGATAACCCCAGATACAGTTTCCCAGCAGCCAGAACAAAGAAAGAGCAGAAACAGTGAGAAATGTCAGAGGAAAGAGGTCATGCAGAAAATTCAACCTACCTATGCCAATTAAATTCACTAGCAGCGTTCTTAAAACTTAACTTGTCTTTATATTTAAACCGCTGAACAAATCATACTATGTTAAATAAATATTTATAGCTGTTTCTTAAACTCTGGGTATTCTTGTGTGCCTTATGTTGACTTTTATTCAGACTTTTTAATGGTTATTTTTCTGTTAGCTTTTTTTCTCATTGTTATATGAAGGTCACATTAAAAACTTTTCCTATGCATTCATACACACACACAAATGAACACATACATATATATATATATATATATATATATATATATATATATATATATATATATATATATATATATATATATATATATATATATATATATATATATATATATATTATATAGATATATACAAAAGTTGAACAATGAAACTCAATTTAGTGTTGGAGGTTTCATGGCAAATCTTCATTAATTACACATTCTACCAGTAAGAACAGAGTGTGAAGGTTTAATTAGGAGAGTAATAGCACAGTTTTGATAAAAAAAAAATCACAATGCACTCAACATATGACATATCAGAGTTCAAAAGAGGACAAATTGTTGGTGCACGTCTTGCTGGCGCATCTGTGACCCAGACAGCAAGTCTTTGTGTTTCAAGAGCTACAGTATCTAAGGTAAAGTCAGCATACCACTAAGAAGGGCAAAACACATATACATATATATAAGCATGCCTAAGATCATAAAATTAAAAAAAATGTGATGATGAATTAATGATATACACACACATACACACATTTAAAAATTGCATCATTTCCAATCGAGTTATATTTTTAGTTTAATTGTACAAATATATGAATTAATTGTGCCTGTTTGGGATACATAAAATACAAGCCTTAAACATACTAAGTATTTCTGAGCAAACCTCAGTGGAGTCAGTGTTTAAATGGACCAAAAAAACAAACTACAGAATTTAAGGTGCTTTTGTGGAAATATTAATGTCAGAAAAAAAGAAAAAGAAAAAAAAAAGCACATTCTCTAAAATGTCACCATACGGCCTCACATTAAGTTTTGTCCACATAGTTGGACAAAATTGGAATAATACTTGGAATGGCCAAAAGTGTTAAATATAATGGATAATTAGACATTTCAGAAGCTCTCACAGTAAAGAGCATCAGTGTGATTTTTACCTTCAGTACATGTGAAGACGTGATGACGTGCACCTTTGACTTTGAGCCAGGCTGTTCCTTTCTTCTTTTCCCGTCATGTTCTGGAGAGCTGCAGGGACAGAAATGATTTGAGGGTGAGCGGCAATATAATAAAGACAGAAAGCAGAGTCAGAGTTCAAATGGAGTGTGAAGTTTTGGGGTGAAAGAGGGAGAAACCTCATCATGAAAGTGAATTACATGGGAAAAGATGAGGGGATTGCTATAGGAGTTGAGCTGTAATTGAATATCTTCACTTGAGCTGCACTGACAAGAAAAACAGCATAGTGTAACCACTACCATATAATCAAGATACCATAATTGCCATACCATGTAATTAAGATATTACATTAATCAAAACATGAGAAAAAATGGATCAGTTTAGCAACTTCTTGAAAAGCATACTTGGATGGAGGTACATATTGATTCATAAAAGCACAGCGGTCGAATCTGAACAGTCTGAACAAGAATAAAAATACCTTCCCAAGCCGTGTGTCTGAAGAGCCCAGACTGAATCTTTTATCTGCAATTGTTCCAAAGTCAGAAGCCTCTTCAAAGTGATTCAGTCAATGTGAAGCCCCACTTTATTCCTGTTAATGATCAGTTGACTTCATTCTCTTCCCACTGAGGCTCCATTTTAATGACACAGCTGTTTCGCCGCCCCTGTGATGGGCCAGCTAATTGAAGGGTCCTCCAGAGGGTAAGGCAAAGCTGTACTTCAGACTGTGAGGGACATGTGGTTCTCAAAGTCTCCTGGGGTGTAATGTCTTGTTATTTTGCCATGACAGAACCAGATTAAGCGCAGTCAAGCATTGTTGGCCGTCTTAAAGAGTTATTCAGCCATGTTCTGATACGCTGTCTCAGCCACTTTTGCGTTTCTTACATTTTTGGGTTTGGATCTGAGTGCGTTTAGATTGAGTTGCACTGAATTTCAAAACCTGACAGGAGAGTTTCATCCTTGGGTGAGCAGACACACGCTGAGAAATATCAAAAGTGATGGCAGATATGATACTGACCAGCCTGGACTCTAAAAAGAAGACAGCTGATGTACTTTTACTTTTTTAACTAAATATATTCTACAGAAAGTATCCATATTTACATACATTACCATTCAAATTTTTGGAATTAGCAAGATTATATATATATTTTTTGTTATTATTAACATGTTTATTTAGCAAACTTGCATTATATTGATCAAAAGTAACAGTGCATGCAGATGTTTACAAAATTCAGTCCAAATAAATGCCATTTGAACTTTCTATTCAAGCAGTACTTTTCTACAAGCAGTACTTTTCAACATTATTTTAAGAAACGTTACTTGAGCAGCAAATCTGCAAATTGATTTCTTAAGCATCATGTGATACTAAAGTGTAGAGTAATCAATATCACAGGAGCCATCACAGATATAAACTGACATTTTTAATTGTAATTATATTTTACAATGCTAATGTTTTTACTTTATTTTATTTATTTATTAATTTATTTTTGTTAAATAAATGCTACTTTAAGTTAGCATAAATACATACAACATATACACAGTAGCATATGGTAGAAGTTCAACCACAGTAGTTGTATTATATTCATTACAGCACTTTCTGTTTGACCCATAGTTTCACACTCTGTTCTTGTAGCTTTACAGGTCACAGTTCATGCTAAATTGATGGTCTGAGAATAGCTGGGAGACAGGAACAGTCCAGGATAATAGGCACTTTCACACATGCAGCCTTTCCTATAAATTTAATGGCATATTTTTCTGTTTAGAGGTCATGTGTGAATAGGACCTGTTGTGAAATGCCAGCACAATTCTGTAATGATGCAATGTGTGAACAAAGCCACAATAACAGTTTTAGCATGTTAGGATGCTCTAAGATATTCTGTCCTAAGATGTCCCATTATGAGTGTTTAAAATTGTTATACGCTGTTGGAAATGTTGCTGAAAATTCAGGGCTTCACTCAGTCCAAGTGGATTTTTTTTTAAATTATATTTTAAATTCATAGTTTCTTTTTCATAATTTTGCAAGTTATATCACAGTTCTCTGCATTTGGGAGTACATTTTTTTTCAGGCTTTGCCATCTGTGGCTTCAATGGACCAAAGCTACTGTTTTTCTTAGCATAAATTCCAGTACAAAAGTAAAATATTAGGAGACGTCTGCTATATGAACCCAAACTTGTATTTATATACAGTATTTTTTTTATTCTACTTTGTTATATTTTTTGTTTTCCTGCTTAATATTTGCCATCGAGGTTTCTTTGATGAATAAAGTAGAAAAGAACAGCATTTATTTGATTTTTTTTACAATGTAAAAGTCTCCTTATTGGACAATTTAATGCAAAAATGTTATGTATTTTATAGAACATTAAATATACTTTTATGTATAGGTGGAGCTGGGGAAGGTGAAGGGTTTTTTGTGGTGCACTATAAACTGCTAATACAAACATTAGCTTAGTATTTGAAGTATTTGAAGTAGTTGAGCAGCTTGAGCTAACTGGCTAATGATACAGGAGAGAACCAATCAGCTGTGACATATAATGATGATGTCATCATATCATACCGAGTTAGATCTATAAGTTAGCGCCATCTAGAGTTTCATGCTAGAATTTGTATTTATATTCACTACTGCCTTTTCTTAATTGCTTCTGCATCTATTGCAACAATTAGCATAAAATAATGATTGAAAAAAGTTTGCAGTTCACTTCCTTTAGTCAATTCAGGGTACTTTTGAACTTTGTGCCAAGTAGCACTTTGAGACACTTACCACAGAAAGAAAGCAATGCTGTCCTGGCCTTTCTTTCAATTGCCGACAGAATGATTGATTTAATCGAATAAAGAGTAAATGGATGGATGAATGTTGTTTAAATCGGACACTCCTTTCCCAAGTGTATAAATAAAAGAACAAATTCTGATAAATGTGTCCAAAAAACAAGAGTAAACACTAATGCATACTAATGCATTTTTGACAAAATGAAGATCTGTGCAATAAAAAATGTTTTGGGGAAAGTGAAGGGCAAGTGAGTCTTCCTAATGTGGCTGAAACACAAAATAAGTTATTTTCATCCCAATTCACAAATGATGGGACACACCGAGGGAATTCAGTCGAAAAAGCAAAGACCGAGCTTAAGAGTCAGTAGAGCCTTACAAATTATGTTTATTTCTTATTCTGCCATGACTATAGAGGATCTGACAGACAGAGCCAAAAGAAGCCCATACATCAGCTGACGGAGATTCACTGAATCAAGTACATGTGTCCCATAGGACAAGGGTTTCAGGCAATGAATATAGTGAATGTAAATATGGACTCAATTCAGTCACAACATCAGGTTTTTTAAAGGTGCAGAAAATAGCAGGTGAATTGAATTAGGATGATGAATAGTACCCACAGTGAGAACTCATTGTGGTATTTAAAGACTCGCAGGGGTTGATGACAATAACAACCAAATGAGCTAAAGAGGCAATGCCAATTGCCCTAATAAAAAAAGACTAATTACAGGTTGATACTGCTGGAGGTTTGTATTCATCTCATGAAACAAGAACCCATTTTTATACAGAAATCTGTAAAATGACTCAAACAAGCGTTACGCTTCATTACTTTCCTCTGGCTGCACTAATGGAAGCAGATTCTCTAACTGATTCTCTGTCTAATTGACCTGAAATGCTCTCTGAACCCTCCCTTACTTACAGATCTTTAAAATCAGTTGCATAAATATGATGTAGGAATTTGTTGAATATACTTTTGTCAGGTGCTATTGTTACATAAAGAATAACACCTAGTCAAAAGTGCTTTTTAAACTATAACTGTAAGACACTGCCATTAAAAATATCATCAAAATGATATGTAATTAAAGTAGTCATACAATCAAAACCCTCCATTTTATTTATATTTGTATTATGGAATGTGAGATTTCTGTTATTGTGAAAGGAGAGAAAATTGATACCTGTCAAGTATAGTATTTCAACCTCTAATTTAAAAAGAAAAACAGAACTGAAAACCGGAACAACAGCACAAAAACAATCAAGATCAGGAAGCAAAAAAACTGATTTAAAAGAAAAACCTATATTTTGCCAAAGGAAAGAGAGCAGAGAATATTTTAACCCTATAATAATTAAAAAGTATTTAAACTTTTACCACCATCCTAAAACAATTCCTGCTTGACCCGATATTTTGAACATTTATAAAAATATGAAAAATTATAAAGTACCCAATTTTCAACTGTTGTAACATAAGAAATGTTTCTGCACTAAATTAGAATGACGTATGAAGAATCTCATGTGTAACAAAAGGACGCAAGGAAGGCATGCAGCAAGACAATCCAACATAAGGAAAAAATACTAGAGGCAGAACCCAGAGAAACATAAGATATATACAACTGGCTAAAACATGACAACTACAATGACTGACATACAAGGACAAAAAAACAGGAGCATTTCTACATTGAGTGGAGCTAATGAACTAATCCCTATCCAGTGCAGTTCTTTATATGTAAGAAATTACGCAGCATTTAGAAGCTGGTTTTCTTTTTGTCATTTTATAACTACAATAGTTTGCTTCTAAACTTACATTAGGCTGTATTTCTCACCCATGGGGTGATGTTAGTAGCTTAATTCAACCAACAAGCTTCACTATTAGGCTTCTCTCACTCTCTCTTGTTAATTAATTCCAATTCATACAATCTTACTGTCACGTCTCTGGACTCTTTGTTTATGTTTTTGTCTTGTGCCATGTGCTCCCTGTGCCCTGCCTTCCCTCCATGTTAATTATGTCATTGTCATCAGCTGTGTGTAGTTAATTTAGTCATTTAACCCGGTGTATTTAAGTCCTGTGTTTTCAGTTCCGTTGGTCCGATCTCGTCCATAGTTGCGTGTGATTTTGTTCTGTCATTCTGCCTGCCTGCCTACCTGTATATTGTTTATTTCATCCCCGAGTGGATTAAAGCCTTTTTGTTTTCATTTATACGCATTGTATGCTCTCGTGCCTATCACACCCGTGACAGAAGATCGGACCGTACAAAAGTACAAGTTTAGCGGCGATTATTTCTTTTATTTTGTTTTCATGTATTCCCGTACTAAGACCGAATTTCTCATCCTCCTGCTGGAGCAGGGGGATTGCTCTCTCGAGGAATATACCGCGCTATTCCTCCACCTGGCCAACGACTCTCATTACCGGACAGCTTTCTGTGCGGAATCTACTTCCAGCGCACTAAACGCTTTCCAATCAGGCGCAGCTGTCCGGGCGGTCCTCGAGAGAGCATCGCCACGTCGTCGAGTGGGTGCTGGTGTCGTGCAAATCGTCGAGGACTGTTGCACTGGAGGACAACGACACCAGCCCCACTCAGGATCCAGAGCCCAGCTCATCCCTTCACCGCATGGTCGAGCCCCAGCCTGAGCCCACCGCTGACACGGGGGCGGAGTCGAGCGTGTAACCACGGACCCATCGCCAGAGAGCGCGCCGAGCCGTGGAGCGTAACAGGACCCGAGCCGAGCACGCCAGACCAGGTGCGCGAGCCAGCAACGGAGCTCACCACGGTGGAGCCAGCAGACTGCAAGGAGAGCGCGGAGTGGAGCTCCGTCCACTGCACATCGGCTGGGGGTGAGCTGGTTTCCCACCTAGGGCTGCTGGATCCCCCAAAACTCCCTCCATTGCCCGCGCCACGTGCGCTCCGTCCCGTTCCAGTGCCCGCGCCACGCGTGCGCTCGGCCCCGTTCCAGTGCCCGCGCCACGTGCGCTCCGTCCCGTTCCAGTGCCCGCGCTCGTGCGCGCTCCTCTCCAGTGCCCGCGCCGCGTGCTCCTCCCAGTGCCCGCGCTGCGGCGCCTCCCAGTGCCCGCGCCTCGTGGCGCTCCCTCCAGTGCCCGCGCCTCGTGCGCGCTCCTCCCAGTGCCCGCGCCGCGCGCGCTCCTCCAGTGCCCGCGCCACGTGCGCGCCTGCGTGCGCTCCCTCCAGTGCCCGCGCCACGTGCGCGCTCCGTCCCGTTCGGTGCCCGCGCCACGCGTGCGCTCCGTCCCGTTCGGTGCCCGCGCCTGCGCGCTTCCAGTTTTCCCTCCTCCCACCCTGGTCATACGCCACCGATGGATCCCAGCAGCCCCTGCGCCACCTCAGCTCACCATCCGAGCTCGCCACGGGTCTGCCGGTCTCCATCGCCGCCGAGGTTGAAGGATCCCTCGCCTCGCCGTCCTGCCTCCGAGACCCAGACTCTCCTCGGCTCAGACCCGCCGGCTCCCCTGGGCTCCTAGCTCCTCCTCTCCACCGTGGTCCGTCAGTCCACCAGCTTCACCAGGCTCCATCGTCCTCCGGCTCCGCCTTGGTCTGTCGTCGACCATCCGTCGCCGGATTCCTCTCCTCCGGCTTCACCTCGTCCCTCCATCCCACCGGCTCTCTCAGGCTCCTTCTCTCCGGCTTCACCTCAGTCCTCAATCGCTCTGGCTCCGCCGCGTCCTTCCTGTCCCCTGTCTCCGTGCCGTCGCCGGAAGCCTGCGGCGCGCTTGACCTCCAGCGCCCTCGACGTCACCCTGGCTCTTCGGCTCTCCGTCTCCGCCTCAGGCTCCTCCACCACCTGCTCCGCCGCCGTCGGTCGGCCCCATGGAGTCGATGGCTGCTCCTCCTCCATGGCTCCTCCCTCCGTCGGCTCCACCGTGGACCACCATAGCTGGGCTCTGGATCTTCTCCTGCTCCGGACTCCTCCTGTCTTCTCCCTGGCTCCTCCCTCCTTCTGTTCCTCCCTGGACTGTCTGTCTACTCCCTCCTGGGGGCCGTCCTCCACCAGAACCTCCTCCCAAGACCCGGTATCCCCAATTCCTAGTCGTTTTGTTTTTGTTCCTCTTTAGGTGCGAGGACGCACCTTCCGGGAGGGGGGTGTAATGTCACGTCTCTGGACTCTTTGTTTATGTTTGTCTTGTGCCATGTGCTCCCTGTGCCCTGCCTTCCCTCCATGTTAATTATGTCATTGTCATCAGCTGTGTGTAGTTAATTTAGTCATTTAACCCGGTGTATTTAAGTCCTGTGTTTTCAGTTCCGTTTGTCCGATCTCGTCCTTATATGCGTGTGATTTTGTTCCGTCTATCTGCCTGCCCGCCTGTATGTACATTGTTTATTTCATCCCTGAAGTGGATTAAAATAAGTTTATTTTCATTTATAGTCTTTGTCTGCTCTCGTGCCTATCACACCCGTGACACTTACAGGGCTACTGATCTAAATAATTCCATGAGCTGTAGATAACATAACATGAAAATGATCCGTTCAGTCAAATGTTGTGCTGCAAAACATCCATGACAACTATTGTCCATGCTGGAAAATAATAACGGCCACTCAACGTCAATTATAGCTATAAATAATTTTAATAGAATGGCCATTCAGAACTCGAGTGTCTACCATGGGCATAAAGCAATCACTTGAGAATAATGTAAACATAGATATCGGATACCAGTCATGTGTAAAATTAATGTAAATAGGTGGGCGGAAAAAAATCTGATATGATCAAATTATCAGATCTGTGCATTAAAGAGTTGCGGTATAAACACAGCCTAAGGCAAAGACACAGGAAACACGGACAGGGATCATGACATAGCCCCCCCTAAAGGAGCGGCTTCCAGATGCTCAAGTCCAGAAAGGAGGTGGAGTGTAGCTGGAACAGGGGGAAGGATGGAGGGTCAGGTCCATATGAAAGTAGGACAGTGGATGGCGGCAGAGCAGAGTGCCAAGGTGAAATGGAGCAGAGAGGTTTGGAGATTCCCAGGGCGGAGCAAATGGAGCAGGAGCTAACCAGGGTGGAGCAGGATTCCACACAAGAAGTTCAGAGTTCAGCACTTTGGGTTGTAACAGGGCCATTATAGCTTACGGGGGGGGTTAGGTAAGGTTTCTGGGTTTGTGAGTGAACTAGTGGAGCAAATAACGAGTTCAGAGTCAGATCCAGCATTTACATTTATACTGACGGGTAGTTAGAAATTAAGAACATTAAATGGCAACAGAACAGGCAAACTCGTAAGGAAGGCAGTTCAAAATCAGACTCATTGACCAAAACAGAATAGATGGCTACTTCGTAATTTATTTTTTTTCGACACCAATAGGGGTAATGGGACAGACACTGGGTACACTGGTAGTATCTGGGCTCTTCTAAGGGTTCAGAGACAGGCAAGACAGACAAACCAAAATGAGATACATTAATAGAGATGGGATTTCTAGATTATAGAACCACCTTTGAAGATACTGTGTCGGATGCCCATACCTCAGGGAACACAGCAGCATGCACCATTTCCTTTGAGTGCTTCTGCAGTTTCAACCGCCACCTCGAGAGACATTAAGGCCCCGATATACTTCAAACTAAATCAAACAACAAACTGAAATGACATCATTGCCAACAAAATCAGGCCAAAAAGTAGTTTGAAACATTTTGGGGAGTCCATTTAGCTCCTAAACATCTTTAAGCACACAGTCAGTGCATGAAAGAAAATAAAAATTACACCATACAGCTTCTAAACCTAAATCCAACCTAAATCTCGCCTCTATTAGTCCAGGGTGTCAGAATGTTCCGAAGCAGTATACCATCACTCAGCAACTTCTTCTTGCCCTCAAATGAAGAACAAAAGTTTGTTTAAAATATATAGGGGCCTTTATCATGGTCACACGCTGTATTGAACAGTTTTTGGTGGTGTGTGCAGCCCAAATGCTATAAAGCGATGCCCATTATAGAAAGTACTTCCAACAAGTTCAGGGGCTAGAGGACTAAAAGGGATAGATGCTGGTTTGGGGATACCAGCTGCTTAGACGGACATCAGCGGTGAATCCTTTTCATTGGATGCCAGTCTGGGGTACTGACCTCGTAGAAGGATTCTGGACAAACAGATGGGACTCTGGACGATCGTCTGAGATGTGACTGTGGTGGATCATTTCTGATGGGACTTATCTTTAGACAAGGTCGAGGTTTTCAAGACGCAAGGTCTTCCAACCAGGGTCTTCCGAATCAAAAACGGGAGGGAATAAGATAACAAAATGGACACAAAACTACAAACTAAAAGTCCTTAGATACAGGAAACACTGACAGGAATCATGGCAATGTGACACTAATGGGTAATGATGCTGAAAATTCAACTTGACCATCACAGAAATTAATATTATAATAGAAGTTATTTTATCAGTTATTTTAAAATGTAATAATATTAGTGTTTAAGATTAAATAAATGCAGCCTTGGAGAGAGACATATTTCAGAAAAAAAAAAAATCCTTACCTCGAATATTTGAACAAAAATGTGCATTATTTATGCTGTTCAGTAATGTTGTTTGTGTTATGTTCAGCTTTGAACTAGGTTCGTGAGACAAATGTGTACTGAATAAATTTGCAAAAGCCAGAAACTGCTAAATCTATTTCTGCTCTCCTCTACCTGTGATGTGACAGCAAAGATAATGGCATGTCATAGACTAGCAAGACAAATTTATGATCCTTAGAAAGAAAGATTTGTGACCTAATATTGTGGGCACAAACCGTTTCAAATCAGAGTTCGATGGCAAAAAAAGCAGCCTGAATACGCACATTGACATTCAGCTTCAAGGTGAAGGGCAACTGTGAATACAATTTTTGCTGTCAACAGAAAGCAGCTGGACCTTCTTTTAACTGACACACAGCCTTTAAGTTAAAGGATAACAGCTAACTCCACGCCCCCAAGCCATCATATCCACATTGATATGATGAGTCCAGCCACCATCGAGCCACCAGTCTCCAAATTTAAAAAGCCCTGGGAAAACTCTGGGAACAAATTAGCCAGTTGTCTGAATAATGAGAACTTTGGCCACTAATGGTTTGTACCAGCATAATAAATAAGCTTCAGCAACCAACAACTCTACTGTTGTTTGATTTTCCATGATCTCAGCATGGTAATTACTCAGGTATTTATTGCTGAATTTGGTGCTGTACCTTTCCTTAATGATTAACACTCTGAACATAAACATTTGGATTATATATCAGGTACTATAAATGCAGTGACAGGACAAAAATAGGATGAGAAAAAAAACAACACACTGCTTTTCTTAGAAGTCCACTTGAATTCCAAGCAACACCCTTGAGCATCACCTGATGATAAATGCTTCCCTGGAGATATATGAGTTCAGGTTAGAATGCATTAACCCTTTCAGTGTGTTTCACCATCAGATGTGGACTGGCACATGCACACAAACTTTAGTGCAATCAGACATTAGTGTATATTAAAGCGCTAAAGCAGAGACCATTAGTACAGTACTAATATATACAATATAAACTTTTATATACAATAAAAAACAAAACAGCAACACCGCAGCCATTATTTTCCAATATAAATATCTGGACATCAAATATTGACTTAAAGTGATTTAATATAGCATATTATCTGTTAGCTATCTTAAAACTTCTCAGAAAAGTAGTCCATAGTAATGTACAAAAGAATTAGCAGCAAGACAAACACAAATACTCAAACTGTGTTCGTATGAAAAAACAAAGAGCTAGTCTGTGGGACTTAAAAGCAGCGCTGTGAATATTAGGAAATATCAAACCATCATCCAACGACCCGTGTAACAATAGATGTTAGTTTCTACTTACTGAACCTGATTGTTATTTTTGGCAAGCGTGTATTTACACGGAGCACTTTGAATGCAGTGTTATGATTATTTCTGTGTGCCGAGAACTGTGCAAAATCATACTCTGAGCAATTTCCTTCCCTCTTCTTTCCCTGCCGCCTGAAGTGTTTATTGGCATTTCCATCCACACTCTGATTTAACAGTTGTATCAATAATTTATGCTCTGACTGTCTGACAGTGGTATTTTTTTCCACCGCTCTGCTCAGCAGAATGATAATAGAACAAAACAGCCCACCGATGTAGCGGTGGTCAGTAACATTATGCTTCAGTATCTAAATCTAGATTTACATATACGTCATCCAACTATACAAATGACTAACACCAAACTAATCATTCTTATGATTAATGCACGCAACTGGTAGTGTGTCTAAAAGCAAAGCTGTGAATCCATGCTTAACATTGCCAAGACAGGTGTGGAAAATGAGAATATAATGCAGACTGGATTTATGCAAGCAGTTATGCTTGGCATGCAGCGACAGTCAATTATTTACTGCATACATGTAGCCCGGTAAACTGATCATTGCTTGTTTTTTACATAATAAAAACAAGAATTATAATAATAAATATGATTAATAATACCATATAATATAACCAGTCGCATTACTTGCAATGTTTTCTATAATGAATCTACCAATAGAACAAATTAAATCCAGCTTAACTAAAAAACAAATGCATACAATATGTGACATAGCTCCATCTAGTGAGTATAATGTTCCTGTACAGTCATTTGAGACCGATAACGCTGCAATCTAACCCAATCGAATCTCTCCGAAATAACCCTGGGTTCTTAAACTAGACTGAGCAGGGAGCGTTTCAACCTATTCCTCCCTAGCCATAGAATTACTGCACTGAATTACTTGCCTAACAGCAAAATATCTTCTCACGGTTAAATACGTCAAAGTTATGTGGCAGTTTCTTCACATCAGTTGCGAGCGTGTTAAAATGCACTCAATGTCATGGCTAATCAATGAGTAGCAGCAGCATGAGGCTGGCGTCAAAAGCCGCTTTCTCTCTATATGAGAGTCAGCATTTTTGACCAATAAAAGCTGATGATCCTCACATAGTTTATGGGAATGTTAGACTACTTGTAATAATAATTGCAAAGAAGTATGTAATTTGAAGGTGCATTCTAGTTAATACATAAAAAAAATGGATAATGTTTATATTTAACCACAACTAATTTGATTAAATGTATAGCCATTTGCATTTCTGGCACAAAACTGCTTCAGGATCAGCCTGATTTATTTATCGGATCCAATGTAATTTAATTTGCGTCACAAATCATCTCTTATTTCATATTTAAAAACCTCTGTGCACACACTAAATCCAGATTTGGAATTGAGCACGATTCAAAAATCTGACAGTTTTTGTTAATCATGATGTTTAAAATCTGAATGTTATCTGAAATGTTCTTTCAAACAGACTAGATTTATGTTGTTCGTGTAACTACTCATTCACGCAAATAATTATCTCTGATTATGCATGCAAAGTCTTTTCGGTCTTGGCAGAAAGATTATTTTACAGCAACAGGGGGCCTAGCATCTTACATCAAAATCAAGCAAAGCACAAAATAATCCCTTTGCTCCGAAGCCAAAAGAATTATGAGCAAACATTAAAATGCAAAAATGTTCAATCAGATTAAAGCTTTGTAGTTTATATATATATATATATATATATATATATATATATATATATATATATATATATATATATATATATATATATATATATATATATATATATATATATAATAATTTTTATTATTATTTATTTTTATTTATTTTTTTATATTTTATTTTATCACTTTTTTTCAGTGGTTGTTTTTGTTTATTTCTTCTTCCATATTTAATAATATCCAGAAGTCTGCAGAATAGTTATTTCCTAGTAAAATCTATTATTTTACCAATAAACCATTTAGTTATATAACGATTTTCTAGTAAAAATCAACAGACTTACGGTTTATTAAATTATTACAAGGACATGTTGTCACTGACAATTTGAAAAAAATTGCATTTCATAATAAAAATGATAAGTGTGCCATCTTCCACAACACGCAACTGACAAACAACTAATTAAGTCCAACATTAGTTCAAACAACTAGTTTTTTATCTTTGATGAAGTGGAAAATTGTAGGCCTATTTGTTTGGAGCATGAATACTAAAGTATGCTACAACATTTACGATTCGCAAACTAAACTTGAGAAAGCAAGCATGAATGCAACTGGGCATTTAATTGAAAGCCAGCTTTCGGTGCGTAGCAATTTGTGCACAACCTGATTCTCTACGCTCTTAAAAGACTTTACTGAGTCTGTTTCACGCAGAAAGGGGAGAGAGGGTCTCAAGGCAGTTAAGGAATCGATGAGCCTTATGAGGCATCGGTTCAACAGTTTGGACAGTCAAACTTGAGAGAGACCACGTCATCGTGTAACTGCTGCGCGAGTGACCAATGAGGGTCTCTCATGACGCGGAGTCATGGCGCGGACATGAGCGAAGAGAAAACACACACACGAGCAAAGTTAAACGCTAAATAGGGATTAAAGACAATTTAGAGCAATCCGTCAAACTATCCGAGGCGCATAACAACCGAAATCGTTAACAGCTGGATTCGGTAAGTGGGAAAGCGCCGGGAACTGCCTGTGTACGAGGGTGAAAACGTGACGCTTTCTCGTGTTGTTTTTCTCAACCGAAGCAGACGAACGGCAGACGCGTATCGCGTTTTCGTGTGCGATTTCTCGCGCGTTTCTGTGGTGGTCGTGACGCCGAAGCCCTTCTGGTTATTTGAGCGGATCGAAAATATTTAGAAACGTTTCCGTTGCTACGTGAGGTCTCGTTGGTGTGGAGTTGGCAGTTAGGTGAAGATGAGCGATGCGTGACATTAACCGTCAGGTCAAATCCTAAAATAGACTGGATTTTGAAGGTCTCTTGGCTACAGACTAGCAAAAGGTCCGATGAAAGGGTAAAGCTAACTATAATCCCAACATTCAATGTCTAAACTTTGTTAATAATTTCGTAATCCATAAATTTGCAAGCAAATAAATCGTATACGCAGCGCTAACGGTTAGATTGCTACCTACCTACCTACCTACCTACCTATGTTTTGTTCAGTTTCAGTTGAAAGCGAGAGATTATATAATTTGAAGAAATTACATTTTAAATATTATACAGTATTATATAAACACATAACAGTAAAATATACTATATAACACAATATAGTGTGTGTGTGTATATATCTCACACACACACATATGTACATACACACTAATACCCACTAAAGAAACTAATCCTATTTTAGCATAAATGTGGTTCATTAAGGACTGCTTTAACTGTCTTGAGTGCAGCAATGCCTGATGATGATTGTCCCGAGTCCCGAACATGCTCCGCTCATTTGGGTCTGTGCTGATGGAATGCAGAACCGTGGCAGCTGTGTTATGATGGGCATCTCTCGGTCAGGTGCAACATTAGACTGCAGGCCACTGGTAGGTTAGAGAAACACACAGGGTGTGCAGTGGCTCTGCAGATGGAAGAGGGGCCCTGAGGGATTCATAAAAGGGTTTATTATTCTAAAGTTGTACAGAGAACATACAGAGAGGTGCCACTGGTTGCAAGGGTCCAGTAGGTACATTTTCATTTCAGTGTAATTTATATATAGGTAGATGACAAATAAAAACTGGACTGTGTCTTATGGTGTGACAGCTAAAATGTAGAAAGAAACCTTTAAATACAAATGACTTGAGAAAAATGTACAAAATAGCACGAGAGGGTTTTTTTCTGTCACACCTTCTATACATCAACTACTCATAAACGTGTTTAATAATGGTTTTGTTGTGCTCGCTGGGAAAGGTCCTTACATCACTGAGGTGCGTTTCCTGTGTATGGTCATGAATCATGTCTCATAACTAGAGATCATGACACTGTATTGACAAGTCAGGAAAAGTCATGTGTGGGTCGCTGCCAGTCATGCTATTCTCAGAGCGACTGGTAAACAGACTACTAGTAAGCAACTTGGTATGCGAGTTGCCTAATACGCAACACTGAGATGCTGCATTATGGAGAATATATATATTGGCATCTAATGCATTCCAAAAATACCTTGCAGCCTCTCTGGAGCCCAGTACATGCATAAATGAATGCGTTATTCCTCCACCCTGCTATACATAATGTAGGTCTCTGACTGAAAATTGTAGAGCTTTGCTGTTCAGAGCAGGTCTATTCCCCTGCAGTTTGTTGACCCTTTGGGGCCCCTCTCTCTCTCTTTCCCCCCTTCTCTCATCTTTTTTTGATGAGCCAACCTTCAAAAAACTTCACTGAGCTGCCTAATGTCACATGGCTCTTCAGGATAAACTATGCTTGTGTTATGCCTTCAAGGACTCATGTGTTTGCCAACCTGCTTTGATACCTGACCCAGTAGATAGAAATGCCATTTTATTTTAAACTCGCATGTCATGCCAGTGAAAATGCCTTACTTTATTCTATTCTTAACAAGAGTCACCAGGCAGGTAGCTAGAGGAGAAACAGTGTAAGGCATGTTTATGCAGACTGCTAAATGCTCTTTTTATAATATGAAATAACTTATGAGCAGAATATTGTATAATTTGGAATTTGTTTATCTTTCTTTAAAGGACACTTTGCCCAAAATACATATTTTGTCACTTATTTTTCACCCTTCTGTGAAGCACAACAGTAGACTCACTCAATGTAAATAAATGTTCATTTATACTGCCAAGTTAAGAAAATATATATATATATATATTTTATTTATCTTATCTTTATTTATCTTAATGAAGTCATACAATAGCTTTTATGATAAAAAGGCCAAAAATATGGGTCATTAAGAAAGATACATTCACACTAAGGGCTATAACTATAATTCTAACTATAATTCTATATATATTCATATAATTATAACTCTGTTCTTGGTGTAAATGGGCCTTAAGTGAAGACAACTGAGTTTGAGAGCTGCAATAGAGGGAAAACCTGCTTCTCTCTTGACGCTCAAATACTCCCTAGAAAACCTATAGATTACTTCTGTGATGCTGTTATACTTTTTTTTTTTTGTCCTTTTCACACGCCATGCTTTATATATGGACAAGATTATTCTTTCCTTTGTGCTTCAAATGAAAAAATAAACAATATTAATGCAATGAAATGAGATTTAAGTAAATGATCACACAGTTTTATTTATGGTTAAACTACATGAGTTTCTCAGAGTGGAGAAGTTTCTGTAATCTTCATTAAGTGAAGCTAAAGGGTGTACTGAGACCCCCTCACCCAGCCTGTGAAAATGGACACTGCTGGTGTATTTATAGACCAGACACGAAGAGCACACTTTCTTAAGAGACCAACCGTTGCACTCATTCGTCATAACCACATGATATTTCGTTTCTAGAAGCTACTGTGTCCTTTTCACAGATTTAATCGCTTTGAGAAGATACACAGGTAGTCTGAAACTTCAGTTTGGGGTTTTCTGTTTTTTAGAACTTGCTTTAGTTATTTTCACAAACTTAAATAAGAAATTACTACAAACAAACTAAACTAAAACTCCTGTTCTCTCTTTAAAGATGATTTCAGTGTTCTGACCAGACGTACGCCAAGAGAAATACCGTAAGCTATGGAGAAACCAGTTTTACAAACGCAGCCCTCCATGCTGCCCTTCTTCGATGCGCCCATGCTGTCAACTTGCTCCGCGGCATACACGAAGCTTCGCGCGCCGAAGCGCAAGTTCTTCGACGTCACGCCAGCGCCGTGAAGGCAAAGAGTTCCACTGCCATCGAACTGTGCTAGCAGCTGCAAGCACCTACTTCCGGGCCATGTTTGCCGGCACACTGCGAGAGAGCGTCATGGACCGCGTGGTGCTACATGAAGTGTCAGCTGAACTGTTGGGTCTCCTGGTGGATTTTTGCTATACAGGTCGCGTGGATCGGCCACGCACGAAAAACGTGGACCTCCTGCTCAAGACGGCGGACCTCTTCCAGTTCCCATCCGTCAAAGAAGCGTGCTGCGCATTCCTGGAGCAGAGACTTGATGTTTCCAACTGCTTGGAAATCCAGGACTTCGCAGAGGCTTACGCCTGTCGCGAACTAGCAACTAGTGCTCGCCGTTTCGCGCTGAAGAACATCGTGGAGCTGGCGAAGAGCATGGACTTTGAACGATTGTCGTGGAAGCGGTTGCTGGAGTTTGTGTCTGATGACGGACTGTGTGTGGATAAGGAAGAAACAGCGCACCAGATTGCCGTGGCGCTGGGTTAAAGCCGACTTGCAGCATCGGTTGCATTACTGGCCTGAGTTGTTGCAGCAAGTTCGCCTGCCCTTTGTTCGCCGCTTTCTATCTTCTGGCCCACGTGGAGAGTGATCCACTGGTCTACTTGTCACCAGCCTGTTTACGGTTAGTCAGTGAGGCACGGAGCTTTCAGTCTTACGAATATGACCGCCATGACCGACCCAGTCACCGAATCGCGCCCACGCCCCTCCACCGCCTGGCCGAAATTCTGGTGGTGATAGGAGGATGTGATCAAGACTGTGATGAACTTGTTACTGTGGATTGTTACAACCCACAGACCGGACAGTGGAGATACTTAGCAGAATTCCCAGACCAACTTGGAGGTGGCTACAGCATAGCTGCCCTGGGCAATGACATTTACGTGACAGGTTAGTACAATGATGTCATTACCAGGTTTGACTTGTGCCATAATTATTTCATGCTGAGGTAACAGAAGAAAGCACAAATCCCCAGGCAGGCTCAGGAGTGTCCTTCTTTTCAAACTGTTTACAACATGGCAGCCAGTGTATAAATAAACCTCTGTATATTCAGCTGTGTAAGAGTGCGGTGATTGGACATAGTGTTACCTTTCAGGAACAGACAATGTTTCAATCGAGAAACAATCTCATGCAGTTAAACGCAGCTTCTATTCCAGTGTCCTTTGCTGTTATGTAAGAGGTGTTTAAAAAGGTGTCTGAGCACTGACTATGGAATTCAAGAGAACCCGCTTTGATTCCACTCAATGGTTCTGGTTCTTTAATGATTCTTTTACTACTTGCACGCAATATTTGGTAAAAAGTAAATGCAATACTTTTACATATGATCATTTCAATATTACATTTTGAAAGGATTCTTTCATAAATGATAAAATGAACGACCAGTCAATTTAAGTCATTAAAAGAAAATAGTTCACCCTAAAATGAAAATCTTTTTATCTTTATTTTTATCTTTAATCTTTTACTCGCTTTCATGTTGAACAAAAAAAATTCTATTGTTATTTTAAAGACTCAAACAGTTGTTGGTCCCTATTGACTTCATAGTAGGGAAAGAAGTACAATGGGCTATCAACTGTTTGGTTACTAGCTGTTTCTTCAAAATATCTTCTTTGTGTTCAGCATAAAAACTCCTAGAGGTTCAAATCGGTCTACTCAGATTAGCTGAAATTTCATTAATATGTCAACACCTCTAATTGTAGGCTGTATGTTTAAATCACAAAAAAGATAAACTGATTCTCAGAAGTGATTAATTGTATAATCAGGCTGCACAAGAACTGTTAACCGAATCAAATGACATTTTGTCCTGGTTCTTTTTCAACTATCATTACAATTTTAAATGATCTCAATTCATAGCAGTAACCCTGAAGAGTGATAACACGTGAGTCTATTAATGTAGGCAAGTTTGAAAATGGGGTTGATGAATAACAGGAAAGAACATCTGTTCTATTTCTGTCTGTTTAGTGTTGTGTTTAAGCTTTCAAACCTGCTTCGTTTAACAGGTGGCTCAGACGGATCACGCCTGTATGATTGTGTGTGGCGATACAACTCCAGTGTGAATGAGTGGACGGAGGTCTCCCCATGCTGAAAGCCAGAGAGTACCACAGCTCGTCGTATGCACCCTGAAGGGTCAGCTCTATGTGGTAGCCTCTGACAGCACAGAGCGCTACTGATCATACCCTAGACTGCTGGGAGGCCCTTCCGCCCATGCCACATCCCATAGATAACTGTTCTACTACAGCATGTAGGGGGCTAATACTCTCATGCCATTGGCTCCTTAACTGGAGAGGACACCATGGCAATTCAGTGCTACGATGTTGAAAGCAACCGCTGGTCGCTAGTGAACAGTGGAGAGCTGCCTCCGTGGTCCTTTGCCCCCAAATCAGTGACCCTAAATGGGTTAATCTACTTTGTAAGGTGAGGCGCTCAGTTTGTTTTCCCTACAACTTTAATTATCCATTTTGTAACGATATGCAGAAAAAAGAAACAATGAAGGAAGTGAGTTTCTCATGACAACTGTTGTTTTTCAGGGATGATTCAGCGGAAGTAGATGTGTACAACCCACAGAAAAACGAATGGGATAAGATTAGTCCCATGACACAAGTATGTCGATTTTACATTGTTTCACTCTTTTAAGGTGCATTCACATTAAGAACTGTTTGGAAAAAGTCAGATTAAAAATGACACATTTTTATAATGCTCCACATGATTTGGAATTTTGCTTGACGACAACGATTTTTCGACGTAGATATGCATCAGTTTTAAGTTGGTCATTGAATCACTGTTGAATTGTTTTTTGCATGTAAAATTTTGTCATTTTTCAACCTGAATTTACTGAAAAGTAGTTAAATGAATTATTATTTTTTAAATTAAGAACAGTTTTATATTTTAATGACAAACTATTTTATAATAATCCATTCAATATTACACAATATTTTCTTTTAATTTAATGATTTTGTTTCTTTTTTGTGTGATGCCAGAACAGTTGTATCATAGTATATATATATATAAAAATGATTAAATTATATACGTGCATCATATGTATGAATTTTTTAAAAATAAATCACATCATTGACCTGCATTAGACGTTCACACAGATAACTCAAAAGTCTCACCTTCCACAGGTTCATGTTGGAGGCAGTGTCTCTGCTCTTGGCGGGCGACTCTATGTGTCCGGTGGTTATGACAACACTTTTGAGCTATCTGATGTGGTGGAGGTCTACGACCCCTCTGTTCGATCTTGGACCCCAGCTGGCCGGCTCCCCCAGCCCACCTTCTGGCATGGAAGCGTCAGCATATTCCGACAGTTCATGCCTCATGTTCCAAGCACCTTTGAACCCATCGACATACCTGAGGCTAACGCCATCCACCTCCACAGACACCACCGCAACCAGGCACTTCACAACCACAACAATAATGTCAATCAGAACCGCAACCAAGATGTCAATGAAGTGCACTGAGAACTTTTTTTTCGAAAGATGAGTCTGAATGTCATTCAGTGTGACATTGCTATTCTGTGTTTTGCACTTTATGACATGTTCACCTCAACTGGGCAGCAAAGGGAGCTGGTGAATGGACAATCAATGTTTGCATTTTTTCTCCCATTAACCCAGTGTTACTACAGCTTTAATTGTTGCATGCATTTCTAATGCTGACTGTGTTTACCCTAAACAGAGACTTGAGAGAAGTGGCTCATGAAATAGTGCCTATCATGTATCGCGCTATCATGAATTTCAAGCAATCGATACCATGGAAATTGCATGAAGGTTATGCTATTTTTTCTTTAATTAATTGTTTAATTCAGCATGGATCTCCTAAAGTGATTTGCAACATTGCAACTTCAAGTCAACGTAGACAAAAATTTTTATATAATATAAGGCCATAACCTTAATGTGAAGTAAAATTGTTTCTTAAAAAATATAATTTTGAGACCCAATCATTCCAAAAGGTGAAAATTTGGTGTATATGCATGTTTATAACGTATTCTGCAAATGTGGATAACAAATGTTATTTTATATACAGTTAAAAGTCTAAAATTAATTATTTAGGAGAATTCGAGATTTTCCAAAAACAAGACAACAGATAAACAACTGTGTCCCAGCACCCATTGTTTAATATTCATTTTACTAGAATTTTATATTTCAGACAATCTAGCGTGCATGCAGTGATCACATTTTTTGTGAATTTGTATCCGACTTGCTTTTCAACTCATATTTTAATATTAAATTTATTATGTAGTCATAGTTTATTTTAGAGGAAGGTGTTAGTTTACGAGAAACCGCTTGTTTATTAAACCGCCTGCGATCATGAAGAAAACACGAGGAATGGATGTCAAATATTGTATTCGGATGCTGTACTAATAACTGGAAGTAGTAATTCAGTATCTCGTTATTGAATAAACGTATGTGTTTGACGATACCAGTACTTATGAAACTAATTATTTACAACACGCTTAAACGGTACTTGATGTTTATTTTATTTTTTTCTTACAGAATGTTTAGTTTGTGGCCAAAACCATTTGTACATTACAGACAAGGCAATGATTTGTGTAATGTTTGTTTGCGTGGTCAACCAATAAATGACTGCCAGCACTGTTACTTTTCTTGTGCTTATAAAGTTCACAATCACGAGACAAACTGTATGAAATACAATTTATAAGATTCAAATGGTCTCGCAGCCAAATTTACAGATTCACGTTAGATATCTAATTTTCCATCAAGTTCGAATCATGACAATATTAGAACGGTTTATTCCATTAAAACAAGAGTATACATGAAGTTAATGACTGTTTTCTTGTTTTACAACAGACTTTAATTTATATCATGCCTTCCAGATGCTGAATAAATCTAGAGACATTCTCTTAAAAGAACTTTGGTCACATGTTATTGTACATTTTGGCAAACATCTTGGAACTTCAAGTGCAAGTACAAATAAGAAAGGCATAATGCATTCATTAGTTTTTTCTTCACAGAATAAAACCTTTTCAGTTTTTGTCTGTTCATCCAGACAGTGAAAGCACATTTTCAATTAATTAATGATTGTAGACACAGTCTTACTGAAAAACCGCTAAACATTTTTGCAGAAGCTAAGTTCAAATGACTTATATGGAAACCTCAAGATGATCTTGTATCATCGTGCTTGATACAACCAGGTCCACTGTATTTAATAATAAATTAACACAAGAAAGCAATTTGTTTACAATGTCGAAAGAGAAAGTTCACCTTAAACCGACAACACTGTCAATAATTACTCAACCTCATGTCGATCCAAACCCGCAAGACCTTTGTCCTTTTTTTTAATCTCTTCTCATTCTGTGCTCCACCGTTATTGACGCATGCACATTGCTTTCTCTCAAGGTGAATCGCACATGTTGATAATGTCAAACAAGTGTTATAGAAGAGAAGTAATCACTGAATTAAGTCTTTTTTTTTCTTTACAAACTGAAAGTATTATTCTTGTAAAAATAAGGTGGACCACTGACTATTTTAACAATGTCCTTACTACCTTTCTGTGCCTTGATCATGGTAGGAATCATGGTAGGAGAGCTCAGATCTTCTTAAAAATATCTTAATTTGTTTTAAGAAGATGAATGAAGGTTTTTGGGTTTGATAGACATGAGAGTGAATAATTAATGACAGAGTTGTCATTATTGGGCGAACTAACCCTTTAAACCAAATACTTTTTTGCTCTGGACTCATTTAGTCCTTCTCGTCAGCTGCAGAGCTGTCCAGTTCCACCACCACACTGGACTGATGGATAGAGTGCACGATTGGTCACCAGCAGGGTCTGCTCCATCACATCTGCTACAGTGAACGGAGTCTGCTCCACTCCACCATCAGTCCTTCCAGCCAGAGCAATCCCAGTCTGTTCTCCACTCATTGCTCCATCAGTCATTGAATATGTGGCCTGCTCTCCTCCTGTTCCTCCAGCGGAGGCTGAGATTACCTGTTCCACCACAACCGCCTCTGGCTGGATAACCAGGCTAACCATGTCTGCTGGTCCGGCCTGAGCCTCGGCCTGGCTGGGAGGACTAGTTGAGTCAACTGCACTCTCGTCCTCCACTACAAGGTTACGTAAGCGTCTCTGTCGGGTTGTAGTTCTCCACGGTTGTGGATAGAGGCATTTTTAGTGTCCTAGTCAATAAACTACATGTGCAGCTGTTTCTCCCCTGGAATAAGCCAATGTAAAACTTAATTCTCACAATGAAGACATTTTTGATTCCTCAAAATTAAGTTTACATCTCCCTAATGAATTCACTGTCATTACAGAAATGTGTATTTCATGTCGCGAATTCTACCTTTTTCTGACTCATTTCGTCTCATAATATTAAGGAGGTAATTGATACATTAGTGTGAGATGCAAAATTATGAGATAAGAATTCAAAAAGTTTAAATGAGAAGTATTTCCATTCCTTTATAACACTATTAACTCATTGTTTCTCATTTATCTTGGCAGTATTCTAGGCTGGACAGGTGAAGAAATAGGTTGTCATACCCACTCACCCTTCTGACTTTTTTCAGAATCATCTGTGGAACACAAAGAGAAACATTAACGAATGACTTGTACTGTATACTATATTCCACATCTTCTAAAGTCCTGTCAAGGTCATCTGAATCAGTAGCTTCAAAGCTCCGGTCCCTCTTCAATGTACTTGCACGGAAGAGCAGAGTATGTTTTTGAAACAATAAGTGAGAATGAATTGAGGAGTGAATATTAGACATGTTGAACTGCTTCTTCAAGCCGAGCTGTAAAAGTGGCAGGCTTCTGAGCTGCTCTTCCGTTGCTCTGGAAGAGGCGAACATGCATCTAGTATTTGATTGGACTATGTATGCAAAGCGGATTCACGTCGCGGCGGCGGTGTGAACACAGTTCTTTTCTATAAGATTGGTGTATAATTCCACTGCAGCATCGGCCTTCCTGAAGCTCTGGAGACAGGCGGCTAGCGCATGCGGTCAGGGCTTACGAGACAAAAGCTTACATTGTACGCGACGCATTTCTTCTGAAACCGTTTCAGAAAGAACGATAGTGTACTGTTTATTTTGTTAGCGATTACCAAGCGGAGAACCCGCTAGAGACTGCCGAATCTGAAAAACGCTTAGGGTGTAGATGAAGGAACATGATAGTTCTTTGCATCACTTTACAAAATACAAAACTCATTACCTTAATTCGATATATACACAGAAATATGTTTTCATGGTTGCGTTTCAAGTAGAACAAAGTATATAAATAACATTATACCGTTTGATGATTATAAATGTAGTTTGGATTTCTGTGATTGTAACAGAGATTTTCCTTTCTCACTTTCATATTTTCTTCCAAATTGTTGAAGGGTCAGTATCTTGTTCTGGCACAAAGATTATATGTTAGGAAGCTATACGCTTTTTTGGCAGTACAGCGTGCATTGTGGCGTGTCAGAAAAGCGAAAAATGTATCACTAATAAAATAAAATCATAATACTTTACCTTCTACAATTGAAAACACTTATGAGTATGTAAATATATGAGTCTTTTGCACAGTATTTTCATGTTGTATTATGTGATCTTCTTACAGAAAAAAATAGATGAAAAATACTAAATGCTTTACAATTCTTTGCTCTTATTAACTTCTTGCACTTAGCTAAAAAGTTTGTATTCTGTGGCAAAGGCACTCTCATGGTTTACAGCTAAAAGCCAAGATATTGTATACAATATGTACATGTGTTTTTATTCCATATGCATACTAAATATATGTCATATAATTTGCCTACTTTTGTCATTCTGACTCCACAGTCGTTGCTATTTGCTCTCTCTCTCTGTATCTCTCTCTCTAAAACATAATAAATCTACTATTATATATATATATACCTATATATATATATATATCCTACATATATATATATATATATATATATATATACAAATTGATAATGTACATAAGTCCATTAAACTCTACAATGCTGTTCAGGTTTCAAGCAGCATTATGCTGTCTTCTACTGTGTTGAATACTTTATTATATCAAGTTTGAGCAGTCAGTTATTATATATTATTAACTTTCTTGAGCCTCCAACTCTTTTCTCCAGACAGTGAGGCCATACAGTTTATTTTTTAACAGGCATGGTGGACAAGCGGACACAATGTTGCTCCACATATTTAGTCCTGATCTCCTCCTGCGACACTCTCACCACAAATCTCGCCTGGACCAGACAATCAACTCCAGGTGCCAATTAAAATGATTGCAATCACACTGCTTCATGGGGTGGACGGATGGAGAGCGGGGGCTGGATACCATTGGCCTGGTGGTTTTAGTGCCAATTAAATTGATTGTAGAACTCAAAGTAGTAGACGACGTAAGATGAACATTTGGTTTTGAGGATTTGATTTTACATTGGGATCGATGTAAAAAGCGATAAGTGGGGACCTCAAACACAGAATAAAACCAAACATTTCAATATAAAGCTGAATAAGCAGCAGTATTTAGTTGAGCATTATTTGTATTCAAGTCAATTGTTTCATAACTAATCATGCATGAATAAAAGTTAAAATAATATTTTCAGACTATTAAAGTCTTACAGTGGTTAAAAACAAGTCAGAACCACATTTCACTTCCAAAATGTACTAATAAATCAGCATAATAAGTGATTTCAAACTAATCCATGTCTGCCACCTGGGGACTGGAGTAATAATGCTGAAAATTAGCTCTGATCTGATGATAAGTTACATTTTATTAAAGTACATTAAAATATATATATTTCTGCATCCTCTTTTTCTGTATCTTGAGCAGAATGTGCAGAATGATGACAGCCATTTTCCTTTGCTGTACAAAATTATCCTTGTTTATATTCTTATATTATAATATTTGGTTAATCATATAATTCATCCTTAGTATACATTTAACCATAGTAAACCCATACAATTAAATCTTACTCAGGTGTACTTCAATCTATAAATACACCATAACATTAGAGAACACCTTTTTAAAACAATGAAGCATTACTGATACCAAGCTTTCGTGAAGTATGTCTGCACTAGATTACAATAATTTTAATAATAATAATAAAAATAACATAATATATAGGTTAGTCGATTTACTACAATACATGAATTATTTATTATTATGCATAAATCTAGTTGAATGTTATTGCATTAAATTATAAAAAAAGAAAACTATAACTGTTACTCTATAGTAAATGTTTTAATTCAAGGTAAGTTTCAATAGGCAGTTTAAAACATTTCGCAGCTTTATTCAGGTGGTGATATTTCTTAGCGTTGTATTGGCCCATGAAACTACTTCAGGCTGAAATGCGTTCCTCAAAAACATGTTAACTTCAGCTCTCGAATCTCAGAAATTCTCCATTCTTATATCAAACTGGAAGAAACCCGTCCATTCACAGCAGCATTTTCTACAATAAACACAGGGAATGAGCCTGGCTGATTCAATAGCCAAAATCCTCATTTCTTTGGCTGATGACCCCTTTAAGAATACAGCATAACATAGGACTTTTGAAGCCAGAACATTTAAAGAAAAAGGGACACTAAAACTTTGTATTTATCTGCGCCTCAATAAATGTGGCAGCAGTAATTCAAACGCCACCTTGACAAAAAAGAGCCCCCATTAAGCAACTCTGTCAAATAAGCAGCTGCCATGCCTTTTCTGGTCTAATGTTTTGTGGCCCTTCACGCCTTTAACCACGCATCAATGTGCTACATACCTCCTCTTCCTCTGCCATTCTTGCTCTCGCGCTTCGCTCCTCGCCCTACCTTGCGCTCCTGACCTGTTCAGTATTATCTGGAGTTGTCACTAATTAGGGTACTAATTGGGAGACAACCCAGGGCCCGAGGTCCTCTCCCACACCTGCACCAGTCATGTGACCCGTGGAAGTGCGCGGGAGTCAGAAGGTCACGGGGAGGGAGGCGCGGATCCAGCTGTGAGTTTTAGTTAGCAGGGGAGGAGGCGCTATAAGGGTTAATTACAGAAGGAAGACTCGGGGCCCGGCTGGCTCAGCAAGAGCCTCCTAGCATGAGCGATTTTTTCAGCTCAGGAAAAGTAGAGGCTGCTTGTTTGACAGACTTTGCGCAGTGGCCACGACCCGCCATGAAGAACGATAGCGCATTCCACAGAACGAGGAGGAGGAGGAGGATGGCATGCAACGAAGGAGAGAATGATCAAACCCGATCCCTCCAATAACCCTTAACCCGAAGAATTAAACTTCGGGACATAATACTTCGTCGATGCGTGAATGAAAGCGCACATCGTGTGCTCGGTTGTGAAAAGGTTTGCTGTTGCGTTTCCAAGCAATCCCCTGAAATGTGGTGTTCAGATGATGGATAATAAAAAGAGCAATAAACATGCAAAGCTAGAACAGACAGCATCTGGTGTGGACCGACGCACCTTAGCAACTCTGAAATGGGATAAGTGCTATCTTATCATTTAGATATATCGTTAAAATTTCCTGATAAAATTATACATATATATATATAAATAACGATGCAGCTAGTTGTTGCCCATATTTCTGTGTGCAACCATGTGGGCAAGGCAGGGATCATATTACTAAACTAAGGCTTCTTCACTACCGTTTTGGTAAGCTGGTTTAGTCAGGACTGTCAAAATCTGTCAAAAAGTAATACAATGTAGTTTTGCTTGTGTATGAAGATGTTTACAACAAAAGAAATCATTTCTGACATGTTTTTGTCAAGCCCCATAACATCAATGTCCTTAAGTTTTCTCAGTTAAGATGTTTCTGCTCTGTGTATTTGCTGCAGTGATAACTGGATATCTTTGTCCATATTAGGGCTTTCCTGAGCGTCTATGCAATTACTTCGGGATGAATCTGTGGTGTTTCACGCGGTGTCCTCCGGCTTCCAGTAAGAACTGAATAATCATAACATTGCCCAGTACATGTACTCAGTAATGCTGACAGTAAAAATGGGAAAAAATAAAATTTTCTATAAAGAAACAGGATTTGTTTTTGTTTTTTTGTCTTAGTGGATGCATAAAATTCTCTAAATTATTATCGTTGACATTATTACACCAATACATTATTGTGCTTTTTTTTTAAAGTAGGACTGGCTGATAAACTGCATTCAATAGTTATGCGCATCTTGTAGAGTAAAGTCAGTTTCTGTATCGGCCGTTAATCTCTATCACCTGCTTTACTATAAGAGCCATAGTTCTATTTAGCTATATGCAAAAAAAATCACAGATTGATATTATACGTGATATTGGAAATAATATACGATATTATGAAATAGTTTATATAGCTTATCAGTGAACTGCAGCTTTGTGTAATAAATACTACTTCTGAAAGCACATAGAAAATAATGTTTAATAATATTTTAACTCCAAACTCACTTCATAACATCATAGAGAGTTTTTTAAATAAATCCTTCTGTGAAAATATGTAGTCTTACACTGAATAGGAAGTATATATTTCTTTTTCTTTCCATACACAATCAGAGATACATTAAAAATGCTTCAAGCTTTATAAAAGTAATTTTAGCATACTAAATTCGGTTTTCAGATTTGTTATTTCTATAAAGGAGATACACTAAAATGTGAAGTTAATAAAATGTGTTTATTTTTAGTAAATTTCATGGCCGTCAATTTCCCGTCACCTGATTATAGAAAGCGTATCACGTGACCTGCTCCGGTACCTCACAGAAAATAAATATCAGTGCTGCGAAGATGGGCAAAGCTATCTGTACCTCGATTACGGGACAGAAAGTGCATGCAAAAATGCATTGTTTTACTGCGAGAATGAGGAAATAAACACTAATAGTGCAGCCAGGCGTAAGATAGATGTGATGAATGGCGCGCACCTATGTTTAATAACATCCGTCATCGTTCTGTTCCAGTCTTTTTGATTTATTAGTCCAAGCGCCAGAGAAGAGCTTTTTAGATTTTCTGCTGAACAATTTTTGGTTGCGAACATTCCAAGCGCATCTAGTTTCAACTCTTCGTAACCACCTTTTTCTACCAAATCCTGCATATTGCGGTAGTTTGCTGCGCATCTGATTTTCTACAACCACGTCAATTCCAAATCGTGAGGTAGCTCTTTGCTTAACAACAAGCTCCTCTCCTCAGCCTCCACGTCCATATATATGCTAGACTTGTTAATATCGCGAGAGACAAATGTTTTTAGTGAGGACATTTTCAATGGTATATTGCAAACAATAACATATCACTAGAAAATGGCTGCAGAAAAAAGCGTCTTCTCATCTGGCATCTATAGGTGTCAACAGGGTGATGTAGCCTTTGATATAAAAGAATAGTTCTTAGTAAGGAGCTAGGATATACTGCTCTAAAGGGAATATCAAGATGCTGGACATCCCTACACTACATGTGACGACCTGATATAAGAGTGAAAGGTAGATAGTTAGATGTTTTAACAGGTTGTTCAGACTAATGAATGAATGAATAACGTATAAATCATCCTTCATTTGTGAATCTCATCAGATGCTTACTGATGGAGATTCTGTGAAGCATCAGGCTTCTTTCCTGACTAAAGGGATTGGCCAAAATCTTCATTATATCACTTAGAACTTGACCAGTGATGGCCTACTGCAAGCGAAACACATTCTGTCACTATTAATTCTCCCAAAACTGTATTTGGTAAAAACAGAGTGGTGGGAAGCAGCGGTATGGCTATTTCAACATTCAATGAAGGTGCTTCACCATGTTATCTCTAATGGACAGATGGTGGCTGGACCATAGAGAGTCACAGTGGGTGCACAATCACAACTGCAGACAAGCTTCCAGATAGTAAAAGCAGATTCTGTGACCTCATAATCCTTAAGAGCTGTGAGAGAGAGACAAAAGGTCAAAAAGACATAAGGAAGAACTTAAGAAGGGCCAACATACCCAGAGGCAGGCATGGCAGAATAAGTCTCCACCTCTCACTCCGATACTCTTTTATTGTGCTACACTTCTCGGTTGTCCTGCTCTCATGCGTCTCTCTGTCTATAATACAAATCACACAAAGAGAGTCACACACAGTCTATATATTTTTCATTTATTGCAGTATAACTTTGGGAACGCATGATAAAAAGAAGTTATCATTACAAAAAATCATTAATCTGTAAATCATGACATTATGCAATCAACTTACCCAAACCATGCCTATGTTCATTCTCAGTTATATTCTGGATTTATTGCAGGCCGGATTTGTATTTATTGTCTACAATATTATTTTTTTACCTGATTTTTTTGGGTTAAAATATGGCGTCAATCATTTATTATATCTTTATAATTATTTTAATACAAAAAAAAGATGAAGAATCTCTTCTTTAAAGAAAATGTTAACACTGTTATTCAAATGAAATGAGATTACTAGTGTAACTGTTTTCAGTGTCTAGATTTTGGATTTTAAATGTATGTAAATATGCACATATTTTTAATCTCTTTTCAAAACAAAGCACAATGAAAACATTGTAATAATAATGTATATAATTTGTTGGTAAATTTTAAATAATATATTTTAAATAAATAAAATCCCTATTCACCTGCAGTCTCTACTTGTTAAAGCAAAATAAAGTGCATATATCCATCATAAAGTGTTCTTTTGGAGGCGAACTGATGCACAGTCAGTGGCATTCCGGTGAATGACATGGGACATGGGATTATTGTCGCTCTGGTAACAATATGCTAGTATCGCAGAGCCAAGTTTTGTTTTAACCCACGTTTTGTGCTTTAATTTGTGACCGGTGTTTTGTTTTGCTCTGTTCTCCTGAGCTTCCATGTTTATCACTCTATGTTAAAACACCGCATGGCTGCCTGCGTGGCAGCTCTCAGTGGTATGTCAATGTTTACTGGAACCAGAGGAACCCAATTGCCTGTAGTGTAAATTAATCATTTCTGATGACTTAATAACCTGACAACGTATTTCTACATGAAACATGGCTAGATGATAGCTGAAGCAGTCCTCAATGAAACAGCCCCTCCTAATTTTATTTTAATGAGTATCTGGAGACTGTTAGGAGAGAATATTGGAGGTGTCTATCAGGCAAGCCAGTGTCATTTGGTTAGTACTTATCTTCTAAATATCTAGGGATTGTACTGATCACGCATTCTGTGTATCATTACTTACAGGCCTCCAAAATGCTCTCAGCCTTTCTTGAAGAGTTCACTTAAATCCGTTTGATGATTTCCTCAAAATTTGACTGTTTTGCTATTGCAAGGGACTTTTCTATTCACACTGATAATGCAATCAATGCTACAAAAGAAATGATGACTGTTTACTCATCCTTGAAGTCCTAAACATAAAGTTGATATTCATTATACCATCTATAAAGACAGCCTTCGTACTTTAGACAGACCTTCTTCTCAAACTTTTATAAACCATCAACTTAACCTCACACTTTTTCTGCTACTGTTGAGACTGTGACCCCCTTGAGTCAGAATCCCATTGAGTTGCTCTTATTTTCTGAGAAGATCAATAATATCAGAAAGGCAATTGGCATATCTTACAAGCTGTGCAGAGGTGTAGTGGATTCAAAAAAGGTAACTACTGACAGCAAAACTTAAACAATAAAGTATAGCACCTTAAATCTATAACCTGACCTTGACACACTTCCACACTTTTCTTAAAAGTTATTAAGCCCCTTCTGAAAAAGCTTGATAACACTATAGACTTATATCTAATCTTTTCATAGGAAGGTTATTGAAAGGTAGTTTTAATCAGCTGAACAACTACTTAAGCTCACATGATGCCTGGGCATCTTTTAAAATCTGGTTTCCGAGTGCATCCTTACAAACAACAAGATAATAAATTATAAATTCCCTTTTCATTTCTAGCTCTGGCATAATATCAGTGCTGGTACCACTAGATCTGATACTGTTGATCCTGCTGATACCTACTAGAGACTGGAAAACTGAGTTGGGCTTCCTGGGAATGTAACTGGTTCGAGTCTTACTTTGAAGGTTATTATGTGAATATTGGTGAGCATAAGTCTAGTGGGCGTCCATGACATCACGACGTCCCTGTTGTTCTAGCCTGTATGCTCCCCACTAGGCTTGCTGCAATAGATGGTGCAAGACACTTGCTCACCGTAACACCGTCATTTTAGATATTTTTATAATAATAAAAATCATTTAGTTTGGAGAGAAGACAGACAATTAAAACTAAGCGCGGCTGCTCATTACAGCGCATGCGAATGACAATCTTGCACAGATCATGTTTCATGTCCCACGTCTGGAGAGTGGGCTGAGTGAAGTGGAGGCTGACTCACTCACTAAAGGCATGAGCAATGTACTCTTACATTTTGTCAGAGAGAAAATGGCGGAGCTAAGACTATAAGGCTACAGAAGTGATTGCACTGGTGCCTCCATGCGCTTTAGTGCCTCAACACAAACCAGTCATATTGCACATTTACATTGTATAGTGCATGTTCAACATGTAAGCTGTTATATGCTTAAACTGTTTTAGTATAGACTTTATTATAGGCGAGTTGTGATGAGTTCATGATTAGCTCACTGTCTGCCGCCGATCGGCTTGACCCGATACTTTAAAAGCATAAACCTTTAACAAAAAAGCTCCAAACATTTTTAAAGTTAAATTCATAAAAAAATAGATTAGAAATATAATCATTTTGCCATTACACTCAAGCTGAACTATTTTTAGCTGGAAACAGTGCTCCAGCATCCTCCTGCAGTTATTCCATGCCTCCAGGAGGCCCCTGTATTTCCCCTGCCTTAGATCTTCCTCGTGTGTCCTTGTTAGTGATCTAGTTCCTGCCTGGCACCTTGTTTACCATTGGGTATTTAAGTTGTGATTGTCTCCTTTGATCTTCCACTCCAGTTTTGAGTTGTTACTGTGAGTTTCATCTTGTGTTTTCAAGTTCCTCAAGCTATCTCTCTAGTATGTTGTTCGGGTATTTTTCTTTTGTGCAGTTTACTGATTTTGTTTTTCCCCGTGGAGTTTTTATTTTTCAAGTACTCCTTTCTGTTGTTGTTTACTGTTAACTTTACCTCGGTCGAGAAAAGAACTTTTGTTGGAATTGTTTGTTTTTTTGTGCAAGATTTTTTTAAATTAAATCTACATTGCTTGGGCTCTGCCTAAGTGTTTCATTTGGGTCCAACGCTACTGCCCGCGTAGTTTAGCGGTAAATGCGCTTGACCACCACAACAGCGACCTGAGTTTCAAGCCTGGGTCGTGACAAACAGTATAATAAAAAAACGTTTTTGGTTAAAAGGAGGAAAAAGGACTCAGGCCTGAGACTCTTGGGCTCTACTCCATTCAGAATACCACCTGCTTGCTTTGGCGTGCATCTTACACAAACACGTTACTTCTCTTCCAGAAGCCATAACTTTTGTGGCAAAGCTACCACCATTCAATGCCATTATAAAGCTTGAAACAGCTAGGATGTTATTTATTATATATAACCCTGATTGTATTCATTTTGAAAGAAAAAAGCCAAATACACCTAACATGGCTTGATGCTGCGTAAATCATGGGCTTAATTTCATGTTTGGGTGAATGATCCCTTTAAGCATCACTTGTAAATGTTTGTGCTATTGTTTCCTTTTTAAACTCTATTTAAGACACAAGAGATGTGTGTATAAGTTTGGTCTGGACTGAGCTGAAAGGTTTGGTCCACGGTGAGATGAGCACCACTCCAAACCTGAAGCCCTTTCAAACAGAGCCAGAATGACAAAGTTTGGGTTTGAGAACACACAGCTGCTCTTTCAAAAACACAGATATTTCCTGAGAGCCGAAGAGAGAATGCCGGCATTAAAACGAAGAGCACCTGCTGAAAAGAATGGGAGCGTCATTGTTTGTTCAGTAACACTAGAGAAACTAAAGCAGTTTCTGATATTGATGGTCAATCAGAGACAAAGAAAAACGTTTTTTGTGGCCCTTAACAAAGTAGTCCAGACTATATTGAGTCTCTAACTAGGTACAATAAAAAGCTCAGCTGAGCTGTGTAAAGCAAATGCTGAAATGGCACTGAAATATATAGGCCTATATGAAATTTTATTGATTTCGTAACTGTTCAGCAAAATTGGTCCTAGATATTTCTTCTAAAACCCCTTAGGACAAATGGCATGAGAAGACGTGTAAAAATTCAATTAAGATGGGAATAAATAAATTTTTGGTACATTCATACACTATTTAGCCTGGAAGATATATCTCTCAGTCTTTAACCTTTCATATTTCTTATGTTGTGTATTATATAAACCTATGCAGTTTCTCACATTTAGTCCACAATACTGCAATGATTTGTTAATTTTTAGAATAGAAAAGATTGTGTTCTTGGCTTTCTAAAGCAGTAACATCAGTGTGCTGAATAAAACGTTGATTGTCACCTTTTCTTTGAGAACAAGTCAATTCCTCACCTAAATCCACCCATTTTTAGACCCAGTGACCCCAATTTTCACATGAAGTTCGACTATAAAAGCCAAGGACGCGTTTTCTCCATCTGTGCAATCAAGACTCCTCCACAGAGACCATGAATTTGCTTTGTGTCCTCTAACATTTGTTCAAAATCAATTAAACCTTGTATCCTGTATTATTTCCAGCTTCTTTTGCACAGTGCAGTGTGATGCACTACTGAACCATGACCCTCACACAACATTACTTCCCAAAAGCTGGGCTGTGATTTCATAGTGCAGTCTTAGCTTTGCTCCATAATAGCTCTGTTTTTAAACAGTTCACTGTGATCAATGGTACTATGAACTGATATGAATCATTACAAACAGTTTAAACAGTTTTCTCTTCAAACTGACCACTGAAAGAACACACAGAAGTCCTTCTGCCATCCATCCAGTTTTCTTTCTAACATCCATTTCACTTTTCAACTTTTTAGCATTTGTGCATGGAAGTTAATGTTGGCTTGATCATTTAGTTGTTTCTCAACCTTAATCTGGCAGAAAAGAATTGGAGTTGAGAATGCCTTTAATAGCCAATTATTCCATTTAAACTGCGGTAAGCAAACATTTGAACAAAATTTGAACAAAAGTACAATAGAATTACAACTGAAACTGAAATGAATTCAAGACCAACTTTCAATGTTGGTTTGGTATAACCTTTTTATGGATGGCAGCACGATATGAAAAGTTCATTTGCAAAAACAATAAACTGCACAATAAACCAGCAAAAGAGCTGATTGTCATTATTATAGCGTGATCTGATTAACTTCCCTAAACGTTTTTCTAAAAAAGCTGTTATTGCAAGTTCCAATTTTACCTTGAGAAGCAGACAAAGGGCCCTTGTTATTTTTTGAGCAGAAGTAATAAATCCATTTTAGCAAACCAGTGCACTGTATTCTGGTCAGGTGGCAAGGCTACTTTCCCTCAGTGGTGCAAACTTAGTGACTTTGTCCAAAAAAGCGGCGTACTGCCAATGCATGAGGTCTCGCTTTCCCAGCTCACACACCTCTTTCTGCATCTAATCTAATCTCCAAAACACCTCATTAAAACTTCACCCCACATCTATGTCACGATGTGCTAACATTTGCATAATGCAGCCCAAATGGTCAGGCAAAGAAAGAAGGCGTGGTTTCAGTAACGCAGCAGTGTTAATTCATTCATTTCAGGATATGTGTGTTTCTGTGCCAAAGCAAAAGCACTTTATTTGTACTTCTGACATTAGATGCAGTTAGCAATCATTAAGATTACTTAAAACAGAACCGCACAACAACCCAGATGTTCGAATCTGAGCAATTTTTTTTACGGACAACAGTTTTGTGAACCTGGGGGAATAAAACTGTAAGACTTTAATAAGACTTTATATAAGGTCTTTTACTTTGAAAGCTGAACTTGCAATCGACCTATCAGTAAGCCCCCGCCCCCTTAGTTACTGTTGCTCCCTCGGACAAACAAACTAAATTGCTCACAGTCTTCTGATGAGAGCTACAGTGAGTAAACTTTGTCCACGATGTTTTGCACACTTTAGGGCACAGAATTCCACCAAATGGGAATTAAATATTCCATGGAGTTATTTATAAAATATTTAAAAATAAATATGGTGGATAACTTTCGAAGCGAGGGTTTACAGTGCACCGAGAAGTCTCATATTACAGTCGGTCATTATAATCGTGAGTAACAACATTTAGGATCATCACCGTTGATATCGTGAACCAGGGCTGGGTCATATATATTGCATACAATAATCATGTGCATCTCATCAGTGAAGCCGGTTCTTTGATTAGTGACTTTTGATTATCTCTAAGGTTATCAGTTTTTGCAAATGACCTCTTCACATACAGGTAAAGCAACAGAGAATGAAAGATAAAACGATGGAATGTTAGATCAACAGGTAGACAACAACACAATAGATAGATACAATAATTCTACGAATAATTCTGCACCTCATATCTTCTCTTTACCTGGCCATTGACCCAGAGCTCATTGCCTGTGGCCTCATTAATAGAGCGAGGTCAAGCAGTTGCCCTGAAAAACGTTGAGGTCACGGCCACCCATCCACCACGACACGCAGATTTCTCGCACACCACCACTGCTACGCGACCGGCTACAGTGCTGCACGGAGGAGCGGGTGAATGAAAACGAGGGAATAGACTGTATGTGTGTGTGAGCGAGAGAGAGAGAGAGGCAGCGGGAGGAGGGGGAGGCTGGGAAGAGCGCTTTCTATTGAACAAACGTGTGAACAAAAGCCTGCTCAAACTGTCGGCCCAGAGGCCTGGGGTGTTTACGGCTTCTGTATCTATAACCAACAAATCAAGGCTTCCCCCTCTCTCTGCCACCCCTCAGCCGCCTCTCTTTGTGGGAACGGCAAATTAGAGCCCCGTCCATCTGGGTGTTAGCACCAATTACGAGAGGAAGCTGTCAGGCCAGATTAGACCCTGTAGAGAAGGCGGGCATATGAACTGCTTTTATTAGAGGGGAAAAGCAGGACAAGCAGAGAAAAGTGTTGTGCAAATTTCAATTATTTAGCCTTAGAATGAATAAAACCAAAAGAGTTTTTGATTTAGCTTGTCGCGCGCTAATTCTACCACTTGTTTTAGGCATAATTCGGCATAACTGAATACCAAACAGCTATGCACAGAAAGGGAAGTTCAGCGTCAAACTAAGTAAAAGGGGCATTCGGAGACTTTCCGTTTTCAAATGAAGCCCCCAAAAGTGTGTTTTCGCAGTAATGCCACCGAAGATCCCAGGGAGCCTTTCAGTGAGCGGTTCTTCAAAGAGTCGCTTTTTGTCTTAACATGAAGAACAATCTAAAAACTTTCCACTATAAAGGACCTTCAGCGAAACGGAAAGGATGCGAGCAATGGAAGCCGATAAAGAAGATCTTTTAAGAGCGTATGTTGTTTTTCTGCTTCGCAAACTTTTTTTTTCCCGCTGTCAGCTGCACAGAAGCACCCATCATTAACTTTTTGCTCCGTAGGAATGCCTAAAGACCCATGCAGCCCCCTCTCTTTTGCACTAATTTGCCAGGACCAGGTGTGCAGAGGCCGGGCGGAGGGGGCGTGCAGTGAACTAGAGGAAAGATTGCGAGAGTTTTTGGGCTTGAGGGAGGGAGGACAATGAAAGCCACACAATGGAGTCCGAAAATCATGCCAGGGAGCAGTGATGCGCATCCTTAGGCCGAGTTTGGGGGATGGAATGGGCCAGAGCCAAAACTGTTTCATCATTATTTGAGTGTGTGAATACAACAAATAAAATTAACTTTGGTGTCTAACTTGCACAAAGTAATTTGTCTAATTGAGTGCTTGCACTTTTCGGAACGAACGGATGCATGAACATTCTTTACATGTTAAAATCTAGTCAAATCATCTTAAAACATGCTTACTTCATTTTTGCTTTTGCACAGGCATTTCCATCTTGCAGAATCAGGGACAATATAGTTATATTTCAGCTAGTTAACTTTGTTATGCTAAAATAAATAAAACAAAAACATAAAAAAACAAACTTACTCAAAACATTTATATAACAGTAAAAAAAACTGTATACCATTATTTCACTGACATGACATTTTATTTGACTATTAGGTGTATACTATTTTATTCATATTTTAAATCAGTTTTCTTTTTTTTTTTTCATTCAAGTCTTAGCAATTATGCCTAGTTTTACAGATTTGTTTAATTTTATCAAAATAAAACTACAAAAAAAAAAAAAATTGGGGGATTTTATTTTGGTTAATTTTCATTGTATTTTAATTAATATTTTAAACAACACAGTTGTTCTGTCTAATGCAAAAGCAACTTTCTTTTGCCTTTAAGTCAGCAATTTTATTTCAGCAATACAAATGCAATACAATTTTGGAAGTGTGTGAGACTGTGTTTAATACCTTTAAATGCCGAAAAGTATTAAATGAGATCGGTCAACATCTGAGTGCATCTCAATGCTTATTTAAGTAACACGTTTTCAGCTGAGCAATGTGCTCTTCAGGCGTGGTATCTGAACGGACGCAGCAAGAGGGGGCCGTACGGTGAGGCGGGGGAAGCACTAATAGGCCCTAATTGAATTGGATGTTCAGCGCAGACAGAGACTGTGGAAGTAATCTGCAGTGCCACAGCAAATAAAGCGCGGCAGGACTAGAGTGTCCGCCTCATGTGACAGACTGTAACGTAGCCTGCGAGAGGGCGCGGCCCCCTTTGTGCAAACCACAAAGAGGCAAGATGACCTGGCAGGGACTGTGAACCGAGCCGCCGCCGGGCCACGGAGGAAAGTAGGCTTTAGTGCTGAAGGAGCAGCACGGGACGCTTCAGGACGTTTTGGAAGGTTTAGAAAAGAGAAAATGGCTTAGTTATGGTGCTTATTCTTGGAAACAAAACTTCATTCTTTTATTACAGGAAAAAGGAAGAATAAGTAGGGGAAAGTGAAGCAGATTGAAATGATTTAGTCTTTAAAATACCTAAAAAATATTTGAACCGATTTTTTGTTTTTGATCATCTGTAATCAGTAAATAAATGCGTATTTTTGACTGCACGACTAATAAAACTCACAGTTTCAAATAAATAACTATGAAAATGAACTGCATTTATTAGAGGAAAAAATAAGTAAACGTGCTGTAAAAATTTTTATTAGTCTATATCAAAAAATAGCTGAACCAAATGAGCTGATAATGCAGCAATAAACAATAAATGTTTATTTTTTTGGCAGCAACATTACAACTAATAAAAACTCATAGTGCTAAACAAACAAATAAATGGACATTACACCAAAGGTTTAACCAAATTAGTTTTTGGTTTAGCTATAAATAAACGATACGTGCCCATGGCCACAAAACCAGTCGTAAGAGTACATTTTAAATCATTTTAACTTATACAGAGTATTTTTGGCTCTTGCTACAAGCATACCCCAGTGACGTAAGACTGTTTTTGGTCCAGGGTCACATATCTCAAAACAAAATACAATCTTTTATTTTTACTGTATTATGACCAAAAATTGGGAGCCAGCAAAAACATGAAAAAGAGGTTGCGTGCGTTTGTGTGTGGTGTTTGCACAACCTCTCCAAACTCCAAACTTGACAGATCCCCTTACTGCACAGAAAATGTATTTGAATCAATTAATTAATGAGTGCAAAATACCAAATATTTGTTAAACTTCACCACTTACAGAAAGCGTTGATACCTCTACCTAACCAAAGAGGTCCGATAAAACCGACCAGTGTATTCTGTCAGACGCTCAGTATGTACATTTAATAATGCTAAAAAGCTTTAATACTTTTATTATAATTGTATCCATTCGCATGTGTAGTTAGGGCAAGGTGTGTGATATTGCCAAAAACCGATATCGTCCATATATCATAATATTCTAGGGGGACTTTTTTTGCTAAGTGTGTTGGTGCTGGTACCCTGGTTGATTTAGGTCCTGTTTGCGCTAGTGCATTTTCGTTTATCTTAGCTTACATTGCGTTCAGGTCTGTTTACACTGAAATGCAGTGAAATCACTAGCGTAAATTAATAAATAAATTAATTCATTAAAGCCACCAGTAGGAGGAGCAGGTGCACGTGTGTCCAAATCCACTTTGCTAGTTTAATGACTAAAACAACCACTAAGAAGGATAGTCCGGTGAGGGGCTGGGTGCGAGAGCTCGTCGTGGAGAAACCCAGTGGGCAGCGCTGGACTCTTGCACGCAGATGTGTGATTATGCCGCACTAAAACCCTGCCAAGACCTGCTGCGCGGGGTCATGACCTTTACGGAATCAGTGGTCCTGCACGTCAGAACTAATGGAGGTTTGAGAAAGTCCCAACGGAGAGAGAGAGAGAGAGAGAGAGAGAGAGAGAGAGAGAGAGAGAGACAGAGAGAGAGACAGAGAGAGAGACAGAGAGAGAGGGAGAGAGAGAGAGAGAGAGAGAGAGAGAGAGAGAGAGAGAGAGAGAGAGAGAGAGAGAGAGAGAGAGAGAGAGAGAGAGAGAGAGAGAGAGAGAGAGAGAGAGAGAGAGAGAGAGAGAGAGAGGGAGAGAGAGAGAGAGAGAGAGAGAGAGAGAGAGAGAGAGAGAGAGAGAGAGAGAGAGAGACAGAGAGAGAGAGACAGAGACAGAGAGAGAGACAGAGAGAGACAGAGAGAGAGAGAGAGAGAGAGAGAGAGAGAGAGAGAGAGAGAGAGAGAGGGAGAGAGAGAGAGAGAGAGAGAGAGAGAGAGAGAGAGAGAGAGAGAGAGAGAGAGAGAGAGAGAGAGAGAGAGAGACAGAGAGAGACAGAGAGCATGCGAAGAGGGAGTGCTGCATTGTCTGTTTAACCAATAAGAAGTGAGTTATGGGGGTGAAATCACTATCATACACGACAACCATATTTTAATATTTATGGGGGGACAATGGCTGAATCTTTTTACTTGCTGAGGTTAATTTCAAAGCTATAATTAAATATATCATGAACATATAAAATTGCATAATTTCTCACACTTTTTTTAAATGATATGCATCATTTAACAAAATTATATGTGTACAAAAAAATTTGACTAAATTATGAAAAATAGTAAAAAAATAAAATAAAAAAATTCTATATCATTATCAAGAAACTAATTGTGCCGCTTCATATTTTTATGAAACTGTAATGCATTTTATTATTTATATTATTAGAAGAGTAGACAGTTCAAAAGAAACGCATTCATTTAAAATGAAAACCTTTTGTAACGTTATAAATGCCTTTGTTACCGTACAACATACTTCAAGTTTCATTAAAATATTATTTACAAAATCATCATTCATAACTTTATTTCTAATTTTAAAACCATTTTTTTACCATCTGCATCGAACAAATTTTTAAAGACACCTTTTGCCTCAGTTTTCTTTGTACAAACTCAACAAAGCAGCCTCGCCAATACAAATGCATGATCAGCCTATTTTTAAAATAAAGAACACGAACTGAAACTGAAGGCCAAAGGGAGAACAGATACGAGAGAAATCTAGAAAAAGGGAAGAAGAACAGGAGGGCGAGTGATAGGGCCGGATTACATAAATTCACTCCCGCTGATATGAGACTACATCCTCATCCTGCTCAGTAAACGGATGTTGGGAAGGAGGAGGAGACAAAGGCCTTAAAAGGGCTTAAACGTGAACTGAAACAGGTGCTTGATACCCTGCAGGGACAAATCACACTCACTAAAAAGGCTAGTCGGCTGGGACTTCCTGTTTTTTCCCCTACCGAGGATCACGATAAATCAACAGTTGAGTTAACATGACGAACGCTGCTCGCTGTGTCTCTATGTCTCTTTGAGTCGTGAGTCACAGCTGTCTGGCGACTGTACCACTGCGTGCCGGGCCAGACGTTGCTTCCTGTGACGCCGTCGTTGGGACACAGGGCCGGTCTGTCTGTGTCACCACGTGCCTGTCTAGATACCTTCCTCCGTCCCGGCCAGCGTCTTTTAAAGGCTGTGACATACTGTCTGTACCACTGCGTGCACAACAATAATCAACCCTGAACGCGTCCATCTGCGGCTGCCTGTCTCCAGATCTGAAAAACACATCTAGGACTTGGGAAGACGCTTTTCACAAACGGGTACAAAACAGGATCAAACCTAAATGAAGCTTTAAATATATAAATGATATAATAGAAATAATAAACAAGATTACTAATTAAGCCTATATTAAGAAAAAACTGTATTATTATTATTATTATTATATTATTCAATTCTATAAATGCAAGAACACCAACTGAAATATTTAATAAGATTGATCACTCAATTGTTTCTATAGCTTGTGAAAGAGTAAAGCGGAGCTTGACAAATTATGCAAATAAAATGATGCAAAATAATGTATAATATTAAGAAAATAGAATGAGATTATTTTAATTTAATTGTGTCAAATGTGGATGCTAAATGCTCAAAATGAAGTAAAAACACACACACACACACACACACAAAAAACCCATTACGTGTTCAATCATGTTAATAATTAAAAATATTCTTCTACAATGAATTTAACATCTGCTGCAAACGTATGAAACAGATGTATGATTTTAATTGACAAATATATTTAAGAAGGTGAGGGCACTAGGGTACAACAGGCCAAACTGATTTTTCACATCTTTAAAAATGTTACGTTAGATAATTGTTTATCTAACATATATATAACACTTACTTGTGATAGGATTATTTGCTCTTTAGAAGCTTTAAAAATAGTAACAGGGCGCCGAATTTTCACCTTAATCTTCGAAAGTGTTGTAAATATATACATATTTAGAGGCGGTTTTAGTGAAACGGAACACTTTTAAGTGAAAACTGTCGGTAGATTATGAAGTAAACAAAAATGGCTCAGCTCGGTAACGCCGACAGCTGCACTTATCTTAAGAACATCAGAAAGGCCATGCTGAAAGTTTACAGGCTCGGGGTGAGAGCATCTCACTCATGATGGGACACGAGAGCAACAGGTAGCTGTTCACAAGACCAGAGCGCCACCTAGAGGCCAAAAACAATCGTAACCAGCGAGAAGCCGATAACCTTGCCATTGCCTCAATGACGATGCTTACATTACAGCCAAACAATAGCAGAATTGTATTTCCTGCAGCGCTTGAAAGGCATTAAAAACAATCGGAGACTTTGTTGATTAAGAAAAAGAACATAGAAAATAGATGAAGTCGATGGAGGCTGGAATATTAATTATGTAACAATGCTACTAATAATGAATGAATTTAAATTAATTGATTATTATTGCAATATTATAATATCAGTATTATATTCAATATTATTTGTGATCATTTTACCATTCGATATTAAAACTAATATAAACTTGGAGAAAACGTAATCATTTGAGAAACATTTTCTGAAGAAAGAATTGAATTATTAATATTTATTTCTGATAAATGATTAATTAACAATTATTTTACAAATAGCTGATAAACAGGATTTTACTGCCATGCAAAAGTGTGTGTCTCCTTTACAAATATAAAAATTGTATTTAAACAATTCAAAATTATTAAAGCAATATTACAAATAGCCAGGTCGCACTTTTAATTATTTTTAAATGATGATTTAATATAAGTAATTTTTTATCACCGGCATTTCATTGTAAATTCTGTAAATATTTTTTTTCTAAAAATTGTTCCTTTTGACAATGAATTAATAATAGTTATTTTGTCAAATATGCCATATACAGGCTTTATTGTCATACAAACAGTGCATAAAATATACTTTTATAAATATATAAAAATTAATTATTATGTTTAATTACTCATTATAACAAATTTATTCAAAAGTGAAAAAAAAATTAAAATTGAACTGAATTATTAACAGTTTTTGACAAATTCTTACAGAACGTTTGACTAATTATTCATGAATAATAGTTATTTCTGACAAACAGCTCATAAACAGCTTCTACTGCGGTACAGAAAGTGTGAGTCGTCTTTATAAAGCCTGCCCTTCTGGCATCACCAAGTTTAGGTTTGTTTGCAAAGCGTAGTGAAGTCACCGAAGGGCCACTCGTATCTTCCAGGCTGCCCTGTCACATCGCGTCGCGTCTTACAGCCCTGAATCTGACCCATCCTCTTCCTCCCTCTCGCTCTGTTTTCTGTCACGTTGTTCGGTTTATGCGGATCGAAAAGATAGGAAAGCCCAGCTCTTTACGTTGCGCAGCGGCACAGCCGATATCGACCGACTGAATCAATGTTCGCTGTATGTTTGCGTTCGAGTAAACGGTCGATAAATCGGACCCCTCGCGTGATATGATGATACGACCCAATGACCCAGCCGTGACCCCCCTATCAGTCAGCCTCTTTACGTCATGTTTAATCCCAAAGTACTCTCATTACTGTAATGGTGCATTCTGAGTATGTGTGCTTTTGGGAACCTGGGGGCAAAAATTTCAGAACGGATCACCAGTAGAACAGCAGAACCTGAGGATGTCCTCGCAGGAAGACGCTAAATAATGTCCTGATGCATAATTAGAAATACCTAAACTTGTAGATGTTTTAAGAGATTTACATAAGAAGCCGAAGAAGGACATGCATATGTGCGTCTCTGTCTCTGTGTGAATAATGTGAAGGAAGTGGTGGTTTAAGGAAACTAAGGGCAACTGCAAGACTAGATCTGTTCAGCATGCAGAGTGACTCCACTTATTCAGCTCACGCTCAGTAGTGTTTCCTTTCTGCCTGAAGGATTTTTTTTTTTTTTTTTTTCATTTAAGCTTTCATGTTAAAATGTTAAAAGTGAATATTACATTAATCCCAGTCTCCACTGGCCAGTTTTTACTGCTTCAAATTTAGTAAATGACCAAAGAATCATTTTGATAAACATCAAAAATAATTTGTCTAAATCTAAGTCATGGGCACTCCATTTAAAATAATAACTATTTAATGCCTGGGGGAAATTATTTCACCTTTTGAAAAATTTTATAAATATATATATATATATATATATATATAGTATTTTAAATGTTTTGAATGTCAAGAATAAAGTTTTGAATGCATTTCAACTTAAAAGTAAAAACAAAAAACAATTACTCTCATTTATTTTAACTTTAAATATTTTACATGAGTTATGGACACTCTAACTGACATCAAGCAACTATTTAAATGATATTTAAGTTAAGTTTAAAAGTTTAATTTTTCCCCACACACACTATAAATGGGTGTCTGTTTTTTCCCAAGCATTCATAGACAGGATATGCTATACACGGGAGATGAAGCTACAAAACTTGGTGTCTTATAATCATTTGAAGTCCTTATTATGTAACCTTGAAAGTAACCTAACAGTGTGCAATTGTTTTTAACTAGTCATATGTTCGTCTTGTTATGTATGTCTTGTCTGGATTTTAATTTCAGTCCTCTCCTGGTTAAATAAAGATGATAAGATTCGACTAGCTCTGGTATCATCAGATAATAAAGCTGGTTTTGATCACTGAAGACAGATCAACGATTCTAAAAAAGCGTGTATGAAGAAACAACGTCCATAATCTTTCTTTCTATAACACTGTGCAAGCTATTATATAGAGTACATCAAAACTAAATTATATCTGTCTTTATATACTGTCAATATTCATATTGAATGTGTAGGCTGCCTTTCAACTGACTTTGTAAGACCCTAAGATCAAACAAACCGAACAAGTCATTTTTTAAGTTATATGCCAGACACCATCGACTTCTATCGCTCACTGCCCTTTACATAGTTTTGCATTTACACACTTTTCAAGGTCACAACGTTTGACCAGAAACTGTTCTCCACTGTAACAGATGATCAAAAGAATATGGATTTTGCAATAAAACAAATTACATAAAGAAGACAGGAACTTCTGTATTGTAAATGACCCAATATGCATTTTCAGCGCGTATTTTACATATTTACATTGCTACCATCAGCAGTTTCACAACTTTCACGTTGTGAAGTACAACCATTTCAGGAAAGCGAAAAGTGCAAAAGCCAAAAATCAAACGCACAAACATATTTTGCTTAATTGTTGCATTGGTTCAGATAACATTGTGTGACTACAGCAAGGCTACCCATGATTTCACAAGGGCCGAGCACATCTAACGACAAATGATGATTGTTACTTTATCACATCCTTTCTAAATGGTATTGTTGACTCAGTTAACCATAAAGGGCAAAGCAGAATGGACTTTTGTATCAATTTACGTAACAAAATGGGAAGAATTAAAAGCAGAGCTGTACGCTAAAGTCAGTTTCAGTTCTTCCTCCCGAGTGCAGTGTCGAAGAGACAGTGAACGACACAGAAACGCTGGGATCTAGAAGAGCAGACATTAATAAGAAGCTTGAAGAATTATGTGGAACCTTGAAGCAGACGAGAGAATTTCAGGTTGGATGCATTTACTTTAAAAATTGCCTAAACATTCGAAACTCTCCAAATAGTTTTTTTTAATCTAACGGATAAGCTGTGCAATGAAATACGTTAGATCCAGTGATTCTAGCGCAATAATCTGTGAAATCAATTACCTGACAATGGTCATAAACATGACCGTCTTTTACTACTACTGTAAATACAGTGTGTGAATCAGATGAACTATCTGAAAACTAGTTGTTGCCTCTTAGATTCTGAGGAGGAGAACACCCTGTCTTCAGGAGATGAAAGAGACATTGAGGTAATTTCTGCTTGAGAGTGGCCGTGCTCAGAATGACACTACTTGGTGTAAACTGTGTGAAAAAGTGTGCAGCACGTACTGATAAGTATTAAAACATTTATCATATTTATGATACAATCATCTACACAGTGAGATGAGACACCTACTTTATGCCACACATTTTGGTCATCTGCTGAATGCAGAAAAACCTACCTGGTCTCATGGCATAAATGTACCTGGGTGCACTTTTTAGCGAGACATGAAATATGTACCAATAAGTACATATCGTTGCAGTTTTGATTACTAAAGCCTAAATTACTTGAAGAATATCATGTTATGACTTCAAAACAATATTAATATGGTGGGAGATTTGAAAACTGATGTTTTTTTTATGTTAGCACACATATCCAGCTTCATGTCTATGGGTTTTCATAGACGGTACATTTGTTCGGTAGAGAACGGAGACGGACTTGAAAGGCAAGGTTTGAATCCCATGTAACTACAGTTCGACAGATCCGTTCAAATCTGCATAAAAGGTAGTTGAAATGGCACGGTTGCGTCAACAAATGCTTATATATATTAGTTTCGTATTTGCTAGCACTATTGGGTAGGTTTAGGGTTGGATTTGGTGTAGGGCATATTACCAACACCGTAGAGCATTAGCTTTTAGCGTCAGTCCCCGGGTATTTGAATTCTGAACTTTCACAATACGTACCTGAAGCAACGTAATAAAAGCACAGCAATATGTATCTATATAAATGTAATAAAATGTGCCAGGGTTGACATATTTAGCGCCACTTAGTGGATAATTCTCTTTGAAACTGCAGCGAAACATGCAGTAAGGCATGTAAAAATGGTGCAGAGGTACATATATTTTTTAGACCAGGTTTGAAGCCGCTTTGTACAATATTCTTACCACATATTATAGAAATAGAAACAGTAAGAGCAATATGGGAGCAAATAAAATAAAGGAGGCACCCTCTTGTCACGCCTACAAAATGCGATGTGTGAAACACAAAAACTGATATTGCAATTGTGAGATCCTCATAAATAATATCTTAGAATCTGTTCTGTTATGCTAGCATACAATGATTATCTGCAGCAACAACATCACACACACACAAGCTTACTCAAGCTATCTGCCCACAGTAATGGATTTTTGGTGCAGTTTATTTTTATTTATCATTGTATAATCTGCTATACAGTGCGAGTTTCTGGAGAAAGAGCGAGATGAGGCGAATGAAAAGCTATCAAGGATGGAGGAGGGTGAGATATCAGTGGAAGTCTTTTGCTATTAAACTCATATTTCAACTCATTTACTGGGCGAGTCTCACTATGAAATGCTTGCTGAGAATTTAACTTTCGCTGGCTAAACCTACGCAACTATTTAATGTATCACTGAAAATGTGCAAACCCGATTTATACAATGACTTTCAGCTTCTGCTCAACTGCTCAAGGAGCTGGATGTGTTAGAGACACAGTTTCAGATTGAGCGATCGTGCAGGGAGACCGCAGAGGCCTTTGCACTAAAGGTGAGTACACTTCTCTTTTCTTTAACAGCTTGTTAGAGAAAAGTCTAAAAAAGTCTAACAGCTTGTATTTGTTTTGTTGATTATTTCACATCCCCATATTGACGTTCTCTAAACTGATTCATTAAATCAACACTCTAAAAAATTAAGGCTTTTTATTGGCATATGATTCATGGAAAACAAGAATAGCTAAAGCTTTACTCACTTTCAAGCCTTTCAAGATGTAGATGGGTCTGATTCTTCATCGGAAGAGATTTGGAGAATTGTAGCATTGCACACAAATCTGATGAAACATCACAATAATCCGCAGGTAATCCACACCACTCCAGTCCATCAATTATCTCTTGTAAAAAAATTCCTTGTTTGTGAGAAACAAATACACTATTGAGGCATTTTAACTAAACAGTTGCTTCTGGCCAAAATATGATTGCATAATCCATAATGATGCTTCCACGGTGAGTCCATGTCTTGTTGTCCTCTCGCATTAAAATGTTTGTTAGGAGTTGCTTAAAGTATTTCTCTACTGATTCAGACAATATGACGTTTTTTCTAGAGAATGCAATATTATATATAAAGGACTCATATTTTACCCGGAAGCAGCAGTTTTATATGAAAAATGTCTTGATTATGGATTTATTTCTTACAAACCTTTTGCTTAAGATGTTAATTTATGGACTAGAGTGGTGTGGATTATTTGTGTATTTTTGTGATGTTTTTATCAACTCTCATTCTGATGGCACCCATTCACTGCAGTGGATCCACTGGTGAGCAAGTGAATGTAATGCAACATTTCTCCAAGTCTGTTTCCAAGAAGAAACAAACTCATTTTGGATGACCTCAGGGTGTATAAATTTTTACCAAGCCGTCAGTTTATCCATTCCTTTATCATCCATGGACCGTTTCCGTTTTTTAGTGTAGAATCTTTTTAGTGGAAAACCTTTCTTTAGATTTTTATTCTTTGCAGTAAGAAAAACGGACCTGTTTACTGAAAGGCTCTTCATGGCATTGCTTAATTTAATAATTAAAGTGAATTCAAATACAGAATTACAGATTGCCTGGCCAATGCTACCTTACACTGTTCACCTTTAGAATTGATATATTGTTTGTATTGGACTAATAAATAAAGAGGCCGACTGATTTCGAGGCTGGTGTTGGTAATAGTCATTATGCCACCCTTTATCGATCTTTGAGGCTTTTGAACCCACAGGTGAATAAAGATTTCAAGGCATTAAAGAGGCAAAGCCAAGCTATACTTCCCCTGATCCCAGAAATGCCAGAAAACTTCTCCATCCTGAACCTGGACCTCGAGGCTGATTCCAGCTCTGAAACGGTCTCTGAGGAAGAGAGCAGCGAAGATCCGCTTCTCATGAGTCAGAATCAAATTAGAGGTAGCCTAATTTCTAAACGGCACGAGCCATGAAAGCAGTAAAATATGCACCTGTCCAAGAATAGAAAAAGAAAAGATTATGGCTCATTTTACCTGCAATCTTTTTGCACAGAGCTACAGTCATCTGTAGACCGGTTACTTGGGGAAAAAATGCAACTCACTGCACAGGTGGAGCTTCTTAAGAAAGAGAAGGATGATTTGAAGGACAAGGTATAATGGCCTAGTGTCTGCAAATGTGACATGCATACAACTGTGGTCATAAATTTCTGAGAAAACAATTTGCCCCAAAAATGGCATCTATGTGTTTCTTCAATGCAGGGATTTTATGGGTCTTGTTCAGCGCCCTGCTTTTATTACATGTAAGTTAAAATTTAAAACATCCAGTTTTATTAAACTTTAAACTCTTATTTTATTCACAAGTTGTTGTTGGAGGTCGGAGAGAAAGAGGCCCTTCTGAGGAAGTTCAGTAAGCAGAGCCGGACTGTGAATAAAATGAAGAGAGGCGAGTCAGCTAAATGCGTTCCACCATTAATGAGCACAAATACAGACGAAAGATTCATCCGTGTAATCTCTCCGTGTGTTTGTGCTCCAGTGTCCCAGCTGGTTACAGAAGAGTTTACAGAGATGTCGCAGAAGCTCGAGATGGAGCAAGGACTCAGGCAGCACGCTGAAGTGTTTGCGCACCAGGTACTCTTTTGAATGGGTGCTTTCACTCACAATGCTTGATCTGCAAATTTAACATTTCATTTTGTTTAATAGCCAAAATGTCAGCATATCCGACTTGAGAACACTGTTGTGAAAAGTTATGTATTACTGGTGGACGAAGCCACAAACGCTAACCGTTTGAGCAAATTTAGGACGCTCTGACATACGAGGTCCAATACAATCTCATGGCAACAATCTTACGTTTTTGTACAGTTTGCTTATGTAGCCACTTGATGATTAGGTTCAGGGGTGGACAGTTTTAATTGGTTTCCATATAAAACACATTATACAAATTTGGAACCGTTCCCAAGCTGATCACAATGTTATGAAATTCCTGGTGCAATTACTCCATACAGTTTAGGTATGATTAAAGCGTGGTTAGTAGTCAAAGATAATTTGAATAGCAAAAATGCTAGAAAACTGTACATTGCAGCAACAGCATTTAAACTGCTATGCCTACAAATATTCACAAGATCATGAAAGAATCAAATATATGATAAAGAGCGCACAATCGGCAGGTTTTGTGTTTGAAGAAGTGTAGTTACTTAATTACGCTTTTTTTTTTTTTTGGACGAAGAAAACTATTTTAGACATGCAAACAGACTAAAGTGTTCTTTATTCATAACTAAGCAAATGTACTACATACTCATTTTTGCTATAAATAGAATAATGGACTAAAGACTGTATCAAACGCCTTTAAGAGGCTGTTTTATTATCTCTAGCAACGACCAACTGCTCGCAGAGGTTCATGGGATATCAAAAGTGGCAGGGATGAATTGGACTGCAGCGTGTCTTGAAGTCTTTCTACTCTAGTTTACAAATATTAAGTGTTTATCTGTTTTACGCGTCTACTATTCGTTCACAACGCAGAGTGAAGACGCTGAACCCAACAGATAATACTGGATATACAGTATAATCAGTTATCACTAATATGAATCGGCAAACATACTGGAGGGACCTACTCACCCATGATGGACGTCTGTCGGTTCCACATGTAGCGACAGGCAGACGTTCCGCTTTCCGTCGGTAAATCTGACATTATTCGCTTGACTTGCGAAGTTTATCGACGCACTTTGGCCTCGGTTCTGTGTAGACTTGTTTCCGTTTGGAAGTAAATACGACCGATTAAGTTGTATGAGGATAAAGTTTAAATAATTCCTAGTGCTAACATTACATTTCCGTTATTTAAAAAAACGTTGCGGAAATCCCCGAAAGCTTGGAGCGTTACAACCGATGCTCACGCGCAGCAGTTTGAATTGGACCGTTCAAAAAAGCGCGCGACCAACGGAAAGTGGCGCGGTTTTTAGGGTTTATTGCTGTGAATCGTTTGATTTATTTATTCATTTATTTATTTATTTATTTTTTATTTTTATTTATTTTTGCGTGAAATAACGTCTTTTGCATCAATAACTTCTTGACATTATACCAGTTACCAATATATTTAAAAAAATAAATTTTAAAAGTGCGGGACTGTGTTTCTCACACAGTCTCTTTTATTTCCTTTGATTGAAAGTCAATTAAAAACGCTAAAGTGTAGCTTTTCTTTTGCTATTTGAGCAAATAGTAATGTGTATATATATATATATATATATATATATATATATATATATATATATATTTGTGCTACTCCCATTCACTGCTCTCGAGGTTTACCTCAACTCTGACGACTTCCGCTGTAGAGAAATACTAAAATGTGAAAAAGTCTATTCCTATTAAAGTGACTAGTCTTGCGATCCATTGGGAAGGGCTTATCCCTATGCATAATCTCTTAAAAGAGTGTACCCTTTATTGTGACCTTCTGCATCATCATCATCATCCTGTTGCCCACATGGAGGCGCCGCCATCATGGAAAGAATCAGCGCAAGTGATCATGGGGGGCCGAAGTTTCCATCAGTTGTACCGCTCAAAATCCTTAATTCTAAAGGGCCCTTTGAAGTGACACTTCAGTTTGGAACGACCCCTCAATATGGCGTCCATGATTGTTTTCACTGCGAAGTGCCCATCAGAAGGCAATTCATATCTTATTTGGAACCAACCATTGATTTCACCTCGAAATTTCACGGTAAATGTGGCTACAACTTTACTCTGTTAACAAGTAACTTCATTGAAGTTTCTAGCTTCAGGACACTTTATTTGTATAGCACGTTCACAATCGATGCTATCCAGAGTTCGCATTACATAAAAACAAAAGGTTAAAAATGCAAAAAACTACAGATACTGATCTTTTCATAGTTATGGTAACAGTTCAATAATCTGGACATAAAAACACTTCTCCCTCAGAAGCCTACACGTCCAGGCCGACAGCATGACAATCAATAGACAGTAGATGGGAAGAAGCGTGGTGTCTTCTGATTCGGTCAAGTTTGTACAAGGGCCATGGGAGATTTGGGCTGTATCCGGTCCTTTCACACTCAACAACTGCGAAGCTGCGTTAATGAAACAAACCTGAAACAAAGAAGAGAAAACACTGGATTGAGATAACCCGCTCTCTTTGACCACGCCAGTCCAGCTGGCTCTGTTAATACCAGTGTGTTTACCGTGTTCATTCAGTCTAAATGAGCATCTCCGCTCAAAAGTGGCATCTGTCTTTGCATCCCTCCTCTCTTCCTGCGGTAATTAGCACCCATCGAGATGGCAGTTTGAAAATCGGCAGCTCTTTAAACCCCTGTCCTTGTTTGACACTTCCTTTCTGTCGGCTTTGTGTATATTGTTCCCCATTTGCAGACACAGACATAATGGGGGTCCCAACAGGGGGCCTTCACCTGTGAAAGGGACCCCCGACGGTTCGCACACCACTCAAACTCATTCTGAATGGGCGGCCACACACCACACAGCTTGAATGACATTCTTTATCGCCACCCCTTTCCATTTGTCTGTTTTCCCTGTGTTTTGAAAACACATTCATCTTTTCCTTGTTCGGTGTTTTTTTTTTCCAGTCACAGAGAGCCTAATGACGGACTAATTCGAAAGGGAGAAAATGCAGGCCGTCACCAGACAAAGAGACGCGCCCGTTTACTCGTCAAACACATGCGCTTTTCCCTGTAATTGCACCGCCGCGGGGGTCGCGTTTGGTGGTTTAGGTCCGTGCTTCTTGCGAGCTGAACGGAAGGGCAGTGAATGGAGGTGAGAAGTGAGAGTCCAAACATTCCGACGAACGTCTCGCACTTCCTTTTCCTGCTCGCTTCTGCTTTTCGAACAAGCGCATTTCTTGTAATCTGAAATATCAGGGAGATAATGGACGGCTTGATTTTTGGTTTCCCCCCGAACCGATTCCACTGAGGTTTTGTTCTGCCGATTGAATAATTCACTGCATGAGTAATTAACGCGCCCACTGAGCTCAACAAATAAAGAAAAATGGTGGGAAAAGTCTTTACGATGGAAAAACAAAATGAACGCTGGGCCTTTTTTTAGTTTGAAAACTTTGGACATTTGAAGAGAGATTTGAAGTTTGGAACGGTGATATATGGATGGATGAATCTATAGATGGACAAGTGATGGACTGACTGATCGAGTGATTGGTTTTTCTCTACAGATGCTGGTGAAACAGCAGGAAACCCAGAGACAGATTCAGAATGCAGAGACTGAGAAACAACTAAAACAGGCTCTGGGTCAAGTGACTGAAATCAGCAAAGCTCTGGAAGAGATACGACTCTTTTACCAAAGCCAGGTGAACGTGTCAGTTTGGTGTATTGAGACTGTAATTCTTATGTGGCTAGAAAACGTTTTCCTGATCCAGTTTATCCTGTTCTTTACTTCATCTCTTGTCTCTATGCGGTGAATTAAAACCCCATAAATAAGTAATAGGTATTTTTATTTGCCCTATACTTGTACCAAACTTTTATTTACACTTAAATAATAATAATTATATTTTTGTTGGGGTAACTTGTGGATTTCCAATTGAAACCATCCTAAAATATCATTGAGCAAATCTTTTCCATGTGTGATCTGTCTTCAGTCATTTTAAAGAGTATCCTTAATACATAATCGATATAATGAGCGTTTGTTTATTGCATGCTTGCTTAATGTAATGTAATGTTCTAGGATACTCTCCAAAATGGAGAAAAATTGCTGAATAAGTTGCTATTGTTTTCTTTGTGCACAAAAACTATTCTCGTAACTTTGTAAATTAAAAGTCCATTGTTGTCACATGGACTATTTTACAGATGTCCTTGCTATGTTTCTATGTGTTGAACATGATAGTATATTGCTGCCTAAAGAACATCAGAGAGCTCTCAAAAATAAATTGATTTGTGTTCGAAGATGAATGAAGGTTTTACAGAGTTTTCATTTTGGGTAAACTATAAACTACTGCATTTGTCTATACAGATGTCTCATACAGCAGCTCAGGATCTCAACTCTCTGTCAGACCTGGCTGCAGTAAGAACAAAGCTGGAGATCAGTGAGAAAGAGAGGAGCGAGGCTGAGATTCAGCTGAGAGACTCGAAACAATCTGTTATCGCCCTTCAGGAGGAAAGTATGTCTTATTTAATAAAAATACAAAATCTCGATTTTGATGCTGAAAAAGTATTAGGACCGTATTATATACAAGGACCCTATTATATTATACACCTTATTAGGACCCTAAAGGCAAGACAAATCACACATTAGATCTTAGCTGTTTCACAGACTTTTCTCCTTAGAAAAGGTCTCGGATCTATCCGTCTGTTTCAAAAGACATCCTTCAAACTCATGTTTGCTATCAAAGTTTCCATACGAAATACAGTATTTTTCATCATGTTCTTCTAAGACCAAGTGAAAAAGCTGTTTCTCACATTAATTTAACAACGCGATATTATGTTTACTAAAAGTTTTATGAATGTTTTAGGACAAATAGAGACAGTTTGAGTTATATCACCAATGTTCACATTTTAAATTTTGGAGATTTCCATTATGTCTCTATAGAGCTTTGAAATAGTGCTAAATAGTGCTACTTTTTTTTTTTCTAAATATCGTTTTGCCATATTTTATAAATGCAATTGTAATTGTTTATTTCGCAACCAGTCAAGTCAAGCTTAAGGATGAGCTGAAAGAGATGGAGCAACTTCCTTCGATCCAATCTAACCAACTCAACGAGGCAAACGAAAATCCATCTGATCCACCATCACTGGGACCACCTCCACCACCTCCTCCTCCTCCTCCACCACCACCACCACCTCCTCCTCCATCTTCAGCTGTCACCGAGTGAGTCTTTTACGCCTTTCAATGTTGAGGTATTCAAACCATAAAAATGCACTACACACGCCAAGTCTTCTAAAGTTCATTTCGGTTAAACCCATTGCATTTTTAGCCCATTAAAGGCTTTGAGGAGCAGAAAGAAGGGAGAAAACAACGCCACTCAAACCGCGAGTAAGACAATCACGCCTTACATCCGACCTGTACTAGACGCAAGGCGAAAATCAACACGGCAGACGGGAAGATACAATACAATAATTTAAAAGTTGAAGTTAAATCAAAGCAAGCCAGCGCTGCTCTTCCGTCCTCAATGAATACCGTGTTGATTTTCTCACAGAACCCGCAATTACGGAGGATATGAAGGCCAGAGCTGTGGATGAAATGATGGAAAGAATCAAGAAAGGCATTATTCTCAAACCTATTCTCAGAACGCCACAGGTGAATCATCACACGTTTTACCGAACATAAATTGTACAGTGAGGTGCCAACACTGTCTGTGTGAAAATAATCGTAACATGTGACGGGAAAATCCTGCGCGAGCGTGAGCGCGTCACATTTAAATCACGCAACAGGACGTCGAGTTCAACGAAATGACAAAACACACAGATAATCCATGCTATAGACGTGCCTTAAATATAGACCTGTTTAAATAGAAAGAAATATCTGACATTTGGTTGCTTTTCAGGCTGTGTCTGAGGACGAACATGCGTGGAAGGTTAGTGATTGGTCTACGATTGGTCTTTCGGGTCTTCCTGCAACCATGATTAGTATTTGGTGGTTTTCTGTTTTTTGTATTTGACTTCCGGGACTAACTGCCTAGCTGCTACATACGTCGCTTGCAGAGTATGTGCTCAGAAAGCAGCTGCTCAGAAGTGGCAAAATATTATTAATCAGAAATTACTGGCATTTACAGGAACAGAGGTCTGAGAACCGGAAATCAGCTGTGCTGGAATTGCAGGGGATGCTGGTAAATAAGATGTGTTCAAATATGGTCTATTCGTTCGTTTTATTACTCAGACTAGCTGCTTGCAAGGTTGACGTTAAAATATACTTAGATGGTTGGCTATACGTACAATTATACGTATACTGTCATGTGCAAATACTTGAAAAAGATGCATGATCGCTCATGGCCTACTGTATGAATGTAACTTCATTGTCTGCTTCGCCTTAGGATTCCATGAGGAGGCCTGGCCCTAGAAGGGTGGATTCAAAAAAACGCTTCAGCCGTAATGTTGGAGAGGCGGAGCTTCAGATGGTGCTCCAGAGAAGGAGGCGGGCCATGGGGGATGAAAAAGGGACCCCTAAAGGTACCACCTCTCATGCATTCAAATGTGCTTCAGCTTATACAAAACTGGCCAACACTTAAGTGTATTATTGAAGAAATAAGCACACGATAAATAAAAGCAGTGATTTAAAAAATTTTGTGCAGATCATTTTTACAATATTACAACTCTAAAAACACCAGGACTTAACATTTAACCTTATTATTCCTGTATATATATATATATATATATATATATATATATATATATATATATATATATATATATATATATATATATATATTAGTGTAAAGTGTCATTTAAAATGTAAAAACAACTACAATTTAATTAAATGTAATAATCTAGTATTCATTTCTACATTAAGTGTTAATTAGTAGTCTAAACCCCCAAATATCGGAGCTGTCTGTTGGTAAAAAATAAATAAAACCTCAGGCCCATATGTAGCAAAATTTATGCTTAAATTAATTGGAAAAAAAGTATTAAAAATCAACTTAAACACACTCTCTGAAAACAAGATTAAGGATGCAATTTTGTAAAAACATACATTTGGGGATAAAAAGGATTTTTGATTAGTAGTTTAGAAGTGGCTTTTTTTTATTTTTTAAATCAGAATCAGAATTATTGGCCAAATAGTTTTTTTTTTTCACAGTGGTGCTTAAAAGCAGCCTCTTTCGTTTATTGATTGGTTACGAGTGTTTGTGCGAGCCGCATTATAACGCAGCCACTTAACTAAAGTCTGCGTTTCCTCACCCCCTCTCAGATCAGCCTGCGGCCGCGTCCGTCTCGGGCTCTTCGCCCTGGGCAGGGGAGAGTGGAGGCGCCCCCGTGCTCCGGAGACTTCAGCAGAACCGCGACAAGAGAGTCTCTCGCATAAAGGCTTCGGAGTCCATTATATGGGAGGAAAAGTGAGTTTTGAGGGTCTTTTAGTCTGACCTTCTGCACTTTTGAGAAAGGCGACGTTGAACTAAGTGCGACTTCAACACCGTTTCTTCTGCCACACGCCTCTTGGAATTTGTTTAAAGTAAATGTCACGAAGTTGAATAAAGCGTTAACCCTGTTAACCGCGCGATGAAAAAACCAAGGACCCGCGCATTCAAAAGTGAATTATGAAAGAAATAAAAGACATTTTTTCCGCACGTATTCAGTCTTTTCTTTGCACTCAGTCTGCGTTTGCTGTTGTGTTGGACATTTGTGCTTTTGAGGTCTGAATTCTTCCATTAAAAGACTTGACTTTCTTGAATACTTGACTTGCACAAGTATTTGGACCTTTGATTGGTTCTCTCGTTTTGCTGAATTACACATCCGGCATTGACATTCTTAAAGCATTCAAACTCAAAATTATTTTAATGTGACATTGTTTCATATTCATAAAACCAGCATTGCACCCTGCCGGGTTTTTTACTCCGTGCCATTCTTTGTAAAGTGTGTTATTCGGGGTTTCTGCCGCAATGTTAATGTAATACCGGAGAACCTCATTCGGACCGAGATCAAGGCTTTTGGCTCGACGTAATCAAGCCCATCTCGACTTTTTTGATCCGCGACCGCGTTAATTTGACTCTGAATGTGGGATTATTGATTTGAAGTTTTCGCCGTCCCCCAAAGATGCTTTTTCATGTTCACTCTCCTGCGATAACAACTGGAGCATTTGTCCGAAAAGCAAAACTTATAGGGTGCAAATAACAACTCTGAGCCACTGAAGCTGGAAAATGTGCTATTTTTTAACAATTTTAAACATAAAACACTGTCTGCATCAAAAGGTCATTTTAGAGAACTGCTCATTTTTTAAATGGAAACTGAATAATATCTCAGTATATTAGACTTAAATGTGGATATATATATATATATATATATATATATATATATATATATATATATATATATATATATATATATATATATATATATATATATTTCAGTATATTAGATTTAAATGTGGATATATATATATATATATATATATATATATATATATATATATATATATATATCTCAGTATATTAGACTTAAATGTGGGTATATATATATATATATATTTCAGTATATTAGATTTAAATGTGGATATATATATATATATATATATATATATATATATATATATATATATATATATATATCAGTATATTAGACTTAAATGTGTGTATATATATATATATATCAGTATATTAGACTTAAATGTGGATATATATATATATATTTCAGTATATTAGATTTAAATGTGGATATATATATATATATATATATATATATATATATATATATATTTCAGTATATTAGACTTAAATGTGGGTATATATATATATATATATATCAGTATATTAGACTTAAATGTGGATATATATATATATATATATATATATATATATATATATATATATATATATATATATATATATATATATATATATATATATATATCAGTATATTAGATTTCTCATTTTGTTTATGATACAGGCTCCTAATGAAAGCAGTCAAGCTCTTCTCATTTTCCACAAATCAGCTCATTATTGATGCGAAGACTTGCCAAAATAAATTGCCACAATTCTCCAGATACGCTTTCACGTTTTCCATGTCTTGAGTTGTTTTCCTGCAATAATAACTTTCCAAAGAGTATAAAAACGTGTCTTCTTTCGCAACACACGAGAGTGAATAAAACTAACAGCCTACATACTTCACCTAAATATAAAGTCATATTTAACACAATGTATGCGTAGATAAATTATGTTTTTATTCATTTTTAAATAAAAACAGGAAAAAGACAGCCGTATTAGTACGTATGATCAGAATATATTTCTAAGCCGCTGTATCCGCTGTCGGTGTCAAAGCCTTAAGGTGAGTTTATCCGTCCATCTGGAAATACCTGGAATGAAAAGGGCAGCCTTTTCTCCTAACACCTTCACACTCCTATTCTTTGATAAAAGCATTTTAAATGGAGCACAATTATTTTGCACTCGCGCCACTTTTGCCTTTCTCCTCTTAAAAGCATTTCATTCTGTGAGGGTTTCTCTCATCCAGAGAGCTTTTCATCTAACAAACACTATAAAGAATTTATGTTTTTCCCCAGAAACTGAAAGGTGTCTGATTTAGGTGTGTATACATGTGTGTGTGTGTGTGTGTGTGTGTGTGTGTGTGTGTGTGTGTGTGTGTGTGTGTGAGACCGAAGGTGAAGAGATGTGTAGATGTGGATGTAATATGTATGACCCAAACAAGTGTAGGGCAGGTGAAAAAATTCCAGATGTGTGAGGTCTTGGAAAGCGCTTTTTTTTTTTTTTTTTTTTTTTTTTTTTTTGAATGTCTGTCTACCTGCCTGTTTATACACATGACTGAAAAAAAAAATGTATTACATTTTTGTTTAATTTTATTTCATAAATTTATAATCAGTATTTAATTTTATTTGTAATCATTTCATTTATCAACAGAGCTGGAATCTATGTACACAGGTTTATTATTATTATTATTATTATTATTATTATTATTATTATTATAGTAATATTTTTTTAATTGTCATACTTTTTAATTTAATTTAATTTATAAATGCACATAAAAAGACAGAATTTATAATCAGTATTTAATTTTATTTGTAATCATTTCATTTATCAACAGAGCTGGAATCTATGTACACAGGTTTTTTATTATTATTATTATTATTATTTTGTTATTAATATTTTTTAGAATTCTCATTATTTTTAATTTAATTTAATTTAATTTATAAATGCACATATAAAGACAGATTTGATTAATATTTGTAGAATTGCTACAGAATTATCTTGCACTCGCATCATGTTTTTTTTCCACCGCTGCAATACCGCCTCCAGCCGGAGTGGCGCTGTTTGCGATCAGACCCTCACTTCAGCTGCGCTCTACGTCTGAGGAAGCCGCAGAAGAAACTTTGACCACTTCAGTTGGTAGCCTAGCAGCGGAGACACATATCTCCTTTTTGTTTACCAGCCCCGTATTTATTCGACTGGCGCTATTAAAAAGATGTGGTTTATTTATTTACTCAGCTGGTTGTCGCTGGTGGTGCAGATATGTTTCGTTACTCGCTATCGGTGAGTTTTATGTCGCCGCTGTTAGCCGCTAACTCCTTTTGCTGACGCGACCAAAGAAACCTCACCGCTCTTGTGCCTCATCGTGTATAAAATATCAGTTTGTTATCAGTTAACACTAGCATGCGACAAAAATAATTAAGTAAGGCAGAACAACAGTGGGCCGACCTGCAACAAAACATGTCATATCTCTCTGGCTAAAATAAGTTGGCATAATAACAAGCCCGTTGTGTTTCTAGCCTGCATTTATTTTTATATTTCACACTTTGGTGTTGCCTAATATACGTTGTTTGCCATTTACACGACATTCATGGCATATTTAAATTAACCCCAGTGTCTATTGCAAACGAGCGATGGCTGATTTTGCTCGTTATGACTAATTTTAAAGTCGCTTTTGCTGGTTGTGGACAGTGTCGTAAAAAGAATACCATCTCCACGTAGACGGTTTTATTAATAATGGTCACTGAGGATTTGGCAACATGACTAGCCAGCAGTTTTTATACACCTGTGATACATAGCTAGTCTTGTAATGCACGTTATAATGCACTGTGTGGTTCCATAAACAATGGTAAAATGCGATATGACATGCTTTTAGAAAGTATAATGACAAACAATCTCAGGCGTAACAAGGTATCTGCAAATATTATGATCATTTATGAAGAAAATATAACGCATTATATGCACACCCCAAGGCTTTAAGTGTTTGCATGTTTTCTTAATTTGCTATTTGTCTTCACAGCTGCAGGCCTGTATTACCTGGCAGAGTTAATAGAGGAGTACACAGTCGCCACCAGCCGCATTATAAAGTATATGATTATGGTGAGTATCGGCGCGCATGTGATTGCGTAAAAGCAGTGCATAGGCTGATGCTGAAGGCCGATCTGGAGCGTCATGTGGCGCACAAATTGAAACAGCCTCTGTCTAATTTTGCGAATGAGAATCGCACGCTTTAGTCTTCTCTAACAGTATTTCCTCTCTCAGTTCTCCACAGCGGTGCTGGTGGGACTCTATCTGTTTGAGGGCTTCCCCACGCTCATGGTCGGGGTGGGTCTCTTCACTAACCTGGTGTACTTCGGTCTGCTGCTGCGTTCCCGCACATCATGCTGACCTCTCCAAACTTCATCCTGTCATGTGTAGTGCGTGACGAGGAGCATCTTTACGGTACTTTACGGTAATCTCTGTGCTCGTGTTCTCCTCTCACCTGCATCCCTGCTCTCTTTTGCAGCACTGGTTGTTTTAAACCACTATATGGCCTTCCAGTATTTTGCGGAGGAGTACTATCCTTTTCTGAGGTAGAATCTTTTTCATTTCACTGAAACCGTCAATGCTGCATAAATGATTAAAGAGTAATGCTCGTGTGTTTTCAGGTTCTGGCGCACTTCACTATATGTCTGTGGGTGATTCCGTTCTCGTTCTTCGCTTTCTCTCTCT
>NC_056705.1:7723931-7726431 GCF_018831695.1 Puntigrus tetrazona | reverse complement strand
CACTTTCTGAAAAAAAAGGTACAAAAGTTGTTTATGGGTAAAGAGGGTACCCCATATTTACCCCTAAAGAGCGCATATTAGTACGTTAACATTTTAGCGCCTTACCACCCAAGTGATGCCTTTTTTGCGTGTGTTCTGGATCTAATTTCGTTCGCTGGTAACGAATTCAGTATCTAACCATTCCTGGAACAATTCTGCATCATTCATTAGCTCATTAAAAATAGTAACCTGCTGCTGCCAATCCCGTTTTGATTTAGCAAAACTCATTAGTGCATGTTGTCCGATAAATAAAATCGGTTGTCATTAATATATAATAAACGATCTTCCTTTTCAGCTGATGCTGGTCTGATTTTGCACATGTTCTCAGTGCACGTAAGTAAATAAATAAACTCGTTTAACCTCTGGAACGCCTTTCTTGGTTGATATTGCCAGTTCGGATCCACTTTTGCACAGTTAGTTAGTTCCAGTTATCAAAAACATACAAATATATTTAATAGCCATTCTAGTTTGCTGCACTTCGAGCTAAATAATAGCTAAAATTGATTGTAAACGCTGCAAGAATTGAAAGTAATCTGCATTTTAATAGTCATCTCTGTGTTTACCTCCATTATTAAATATGAATCGTAGTGATTATGTTCCTACACATCGATCCGGGCCCCGTGTTTCAGCAGGTGAGCGAGGCAGGCGTGTAAGTACAGGTCTCCGCCATTCACGTCCACGAAGCCACCGGCCTCCAGCAGCAGCTCCGTGAAGTCCAAGCGTACATGCGGATAAGACGTAACTAATCAACTGAGCGTCTGTCAAAGATGAAGCGGTATGCCATCTACTAGCTTAGGGGCCGTTAAACTTGATCTCGGAGGGCCAGTGTCCTGCAGAGTTTAGCTCCAGAGTTTTGCCTCAACACACCTGCCTGGAAGCTTCAAGTACACCTAGCTAGACCTTGATTAGCTGCTTCAGGTGCGTTTATTAAAGGTTGAAGCTAAAGCCTGCAGGACACCGGCCCTCCAGCACCGAGCTTGGTGACCCCTAGACCATAAAACCTTTTAACTTAAGTAGCCCAAGTACATTGGTAGCAACAGCCAAAAACGCACTGCATGGGTCACAATTATGAATTGCTCTTTTATGATGAAAATCATTAGAATATTAAGTAAATAGAGATATTTATCGAACCGAAACCGAACCTGCTAGGTTGAAGTTTATACGTTTCAAGGGGGAGGAGCTCATAGAGGCGGAGACCATTAAAACAAAAGCATGCAAATGCAGAACAGGACTTTAGTCCAGAACAGGAACTTTCCAGATCCGTGATCTATTTAGCGTCCAAGTGTCATTCAAATGCATAGCTGCTATAGAGACCCTGAAACAAAAATACCTTTTGATTAGCATCTGGGCAAGCTGGGTTTAATCAATTTAATACATTTGTAATACAACACCGTACATCAATGAAAAGCGTATTTATTTGATATTTTTTCACAAAATTGACTGGAGTTTGTTGTCTTGGGTCACATACGGTTCGCAGACCATTCCAAAGATGGCGGACGGCTTACGTATCGCGGCCCATGGAAACAGTCGCTAACGACGAATCAACGTAACGGATATACATCTATAGATAGCTGTAGCTATAGCGGTTTGCTCGCCTCATTGAGCACCAAACTCGAAAATATACGAACTATGCTACCACGATACAAAATAATACATGAAATTGGTTATTTCATTGAAACTTTTTCAGAAAAACGTCGAGACGAAATTGTGTGTTGACGCGCCTTTCTCCGTGTCCACGGAGACTCTCCTGTCAATCAAACTGAATCCGCTTCGTTCCACGTCGTTTGAGCCTGACAGACACGGACGTTGCGGGTTTTATGCGAAGCGGCCTCGGCCCCGTACAGTAACGATTACAGAATAATTAGGCAACCGTCTTTAATGAAGGATAGCGCGTGACGCGGCTTGAAATGTCATGTCAGCCTCCATCATCTGAAAACATGTCGAACCGGACATGTGTTTCTGCAGGATATGTGCATACGTGAGCAACTGGAAGAGTAAAGAGCCCCAAAGGGCAGAGGGTCATCAAAGAGTTTAGCTTTTGACATCGTAGATGCGAAGTGCGCATTGGTGCATGTGAAACAATGCTCTGCTGAGCGACCTGACAGCTGCCGGAGAAAATATGCAGCCGAGGTAATCTGGCCAAATAATTTTTACTTGCCTTTTTCGTGTGACTGCGTGCGGAGATCGATCTGCATTATCGATTTTCGCTCATGGCATCCGAATGCATCTCTCCGAATCTGCGGAAGACGTGATTTGGGATGATATGGATCACAGTTTAGTTCTCTGCTTCTCGGTGGTCGATGCTTTCTGCTGAGAGGCGTCAGAGGCCCGATCGGGGGATTTGCATGTCTGCAACGTTTAAAAATCAATGAATCGGTGTCATTTATTGTCGCTTTATAATTCATATTTCAAAGCACTTATCTCTTTTAGTGCTTGCTAAAACATATCATTATATACAGAT